>NW_027139978.1:0-72233 GCF_035084215.1 Heptranchias perlo | reverse complement strand
AGTGTCTCTGTGAGTGTGTGTGAGTATCTCTGCGAGTGTGTGTGAGTGTTTCTGTGAGTGTGTGTGAGTGTCTCTGTGAGTGTGTGTGAGTGTCTCTGCGAGTGTGTGTGAGTGTTTCTGTGAGTGTGTGTGAGTGTCTCTGTGAGTGTGTGTGAGTGTCTCTGCGAGTGTGTGTGAGTGTCTCTGTGAGTGTGTGTGAGTTTCTCTGCGAGTGTGTGTGAGTGTCTCTGTGAGTGTGTGAGTTTCTCTGTGAGTGTGTGTGAGTTTCTCTGTGAGTGTGTGAGTGTCTCTGTGAGTGTGTGAGTGTCTCTGTGAGTGTGTGTGAGTGTCTCTGTGAGTGTGTGAGTGTCTCTGTGAGTGTCTCTGTGAGTGTGTGAGTGTCTCTGCGAGTGTGTGTGAGTGTCTCTGCGAGTGTGTGTGTGTCTCTGTGAGTGTGTGTGAGTGTCTCTGTGAGTGTGTGTGAGTGTCTCTGTGGGTGTGTGGAAGTGTCTCTGCGAGTGTGTGTGAGTTTCTCTGTGAGTGTGTGAGTGTCTCTGTGAGTGTGTGAGTGTCTCTGTGAGTGTGTGTGAGTGTCTCTGTGAGTGTGTGTGAGTGTCTCTGTGAGTGTGTGTGAGAGTGTGTGAGTGTGTGAGTGTCTCTGTGAGTGTGTGTGAGTGTCTCTGCGAGTGTGTGTGTGTCTCTGTGATTGTGTGTGAGTGTCTCTGTGAGTGTGTGTGAGTGTCTCTGTGAGTGTGTGTGAGTGTCTCTGTGAGTGTGTGTGAGTGTCTCTGTGAGTGTGTGAGTGTCTCTGTGAGTGTGTGTGAGTGTCTCTGCGAGTGTGTGTGTGTCTCTGTGATTGTGTGTGAGTGTCTCTGCGAGTGTGTGTGTGTCTCTGTGATTGTGTGTGAGTGTCTCTGTGAGAGTGTGTGAGTGTGTGAGTGTCTCTGTGAGTGTGTGTGAGTGTCTCTGTGAGTGTCTCTGTGAGTGTGTGTGAGTGTCTCTGTGAGTGTGTGTGAGTGTCTCTGTGAGTGTGTGTGAGAGTGTGTGAGTGTGTGAGTGTCTCTGTGAGTGTGTGTGAGTGTCTCTGCGAGTGTGTGTGTGTCTCTGTGATTGTGTGTGAGTGTCTCTGTGAGTGTGTGTGAGTGTCTCTGTGAGTGTGTGTGAGTGTCTCTGTGAGTGTCTCTGTGAGTGTCTCTGTGAGTGTGTGTGAGTGTCTCTGTAAGTGTGTGAGTGTCTCTGTGAGTGTGTGTGAGTGTCTCTCTGAGTGTCTCTGTGAGTGTGTGTGAGTGTCTCTGTGAGTGTGTGTGAGTGTCTCTGCGAGTGTGTGAGTGTCTCTGCGAGTGTGTGTGAGTGTCTCTGTGAGTGTGTGTGAGTGTCTCTGTGAGTGTGTGAGTGTCTCTGTGAGTGTGTGTGAGTGTCTCTGTGAGTGTGTGTGAGTGTCTCTGTGAGTGTGTGAGTGTCTCTGTGAGTGTCTCTGTGAGTGTGTGTGAGTGTCTCTGTGAGTGTGTGTGAGTGTCTCTGTGAGTGTCTCTGCGAGTGTGTGTGAGTATCTCTGCGAGTGTGTGTGAGTGTCTCTGTGAGTGTGTGTGAGTGTCTCTGTGAGTGTGTGTGAGTGTCTCTGCGAGTGTGTGAGTGTCTCTGTGAGTGTGTGTGAGTTTCTCTGTGAGTGTGTGTGAGTGTCTCTGCGAGTGTGTGTGAGTGTCTCTGCGAGTGTGTGTGAGTGTCTCTGTGAGTGTGTGTGAGTGTCTCTGTGAGTGTGTGAGTGTCTCTGTGGGTGTGTGTGAGTGTCCCTGTGAGTGTGTGTGAGTGTCTCTGTGAGTGTGTGTGAGTGTCTCTGTGAGTGTCTCTGTGGGTGTGTGTGAGTGTCTCTGCGAGTGTGTGTGAGTGTCCCTGTGAGTGTGTGTGAGTGTCTCTGTGAGTGTGTGTGAGTGTCTCTGCGAGTGTGTGTGAGTGTCCCTGTGAGTGTGTGTGAGTGTCTCTGTGGGTGTGTGTGAGTGTCTCTGTGTGTGTGTGAGTGTCCCTGTGAGTGTGTGTGAGTGTCTCTGTGAGTGTGTGTGAGTGTCCCTGTGAGTGTGTGTGAGTGTCTCTGTGAGTGTGTGCGAGTGTCTCTGTGAGTGTGTGCGAGTGTCTCTGTGAGTGTCTCTGTGAGTGTGTGTGAGTGTCTCTGTGAGTGTGTGTGAGTGTCTCTGTGAGTGTGTGTGAGTTTCTCTGTGAGTGTGTGTGAGTTTCTCTGTGAGTGTGTGTGAGTGTCTCTGCGAGTGTGTGTGAGTGTCTCTGTGAGTGTGTGAGTGTCTCTGTGAGTGTGTGCGGGTTTCTCTGTGAGTGTGTGAGTGTCTCTGTGAGTGTGTGAGTGTCTCTGTGAGTGTGTGTGAGTGTCTCTGTGAGAGTGTGAGTATCTCTGTGAGTGTGTGTGAGTGTCTCTGTGAGTGTGTGTGAGTTTCTCTGTGAGTGTGTGTGAGTTTCTCTGTGAGTGTGTGGGTGTCTCTGTGAGTGTGTGAGTGTCTCTGTGAGTGTGTGAGTGTCTCTGTGAGTGTCTCTGTGAGTGTGTGAGTGTGTGAGTGTCTCTGCGAGTGTGTGTGAGTTTCTCTGTGAGTGTGTGTGAGTTTCTCTGTGAGTGTGTGAGTGTCTCTGTGAGTGTGTGTGAGTTTCTCTGTGAGTGTGTGTGAGTTTCTCTGTGAGTGTGTGAGTGTCTCTGTGAGTGTCTCTGCGAGTGTGTGTGAGTGTCTCTGTGAGTGTGTGTGAGTGTCTCTGTGAGTGTGTGTGAGTGTCTCTGTGAGTGTGTGTGAGTGTCTCTGCGAGTGTGTGTGAGTGTCTCTGTGGGTGTGTGTGAGTGTCTCTGTGAGTGTGTGTGAGTGTCTCTGCGAGTGTGTGTGAGTGTCTCTGTGAGTGTGTGTGAGTGTCTCTGCGAGTGGGTGTGAGTGTCTCTGTGAGTGTGTGTGAGTGTCTCTGTGAGTGTGTGTGAGTCTCTGTGAGTGTGTGTGAGTGTCTCTGCGAGTGTGTGAGAGTCTCTGTGAGTGTGTGTGAGTGTCTCTGTGAGTGTGTGTGAGTGTCTCTGTGAGTGTGTGTGAGTGTCTCTGTGAGTGTGTGTGAGTGTCTCTGTGGGTGTGTGTGAGTGTCTCTGCGGGTGTGTGTGAGTGTCTCTGCGAGTGTGTGTGAGTGTCTCTGTGAGTGTGTGTGAGTGTCTCTGCGAGTGTGTGTGAGTGTCTCTGTGAGTGTGTGTGAGTGTCTCTGTGAGTGTGTGTGAGTCTCTGTGAGTGTGTGTGAGTGTCTCTGCGAGTGTGTGAGAGTCTCTGTGAGTGTGTGTGAGTGTCTCTGTGAGTGTGTGTGAGTGTCTCTGCGAGTGTGTGTGTGTGTCTCTGTGAGTGTCTCTGTGAGTGTCTCTGTGAGTGTGTGTGAGTGTCTCTGTGAGTGTGTGTGAGTGTCTCTGCGAGTGTGTGTGAGTGTCTCTGCGAGTGTGTGTGAGTGTCTCTGCGAGTGTGTGTGAGTGTCTCTGCGAGTGTGTGTGAGTGTCTCTGCGAGTGTGTGTGAGTGTCTCTGTGGGTGTGTGTGAGTGTCTCTGCGAGTGTGTGTGACTGTCTCTGTGAGTGTGTGAGTGTCTCTGTGAGTGTGTGTGAGTGTCTCTGCGAGTGTGTGTGAGTGTCTCTGTGAGTGTGTGTGAGTGTCTCTCTGAGTGTCTCTGTGAGTGTGTGTGAGTGTCTCTGTGGGTGTGTGTGAGTGTCTCTGTGGGTGTGTGTGAGTGTCTCTGTGAGTGTCTCTGTGAGTGTGTGTGAGTGTCTCTGTGAGTGTGTGTGAGTGTCTCTGTGAGTGTGTGTGAGTGTCTCTGTGAGTGTCTCTGTGAGTGTGTGTGAGTGTCTCTGTGAGTGTCTCTGTGAGTGTGTGTGAGTGTCTCTGTGAGTATCTCTGCGAGTGTGTGTGAGTATCTCTGCGAGTGTGTGTGAGTGTCTCTGCGAGTGTGTGTGAGTGTCTCTGTGAGTGTGTGTGAGTGTCTCTGTGTGAGTGTGTGAGTGTCTCTGAGAGTGTGTGTGAGTGTCTCTGTGAGTGTGTGTGAGTGTCTCTGTGAGTGTGTGTGAGTGTCCCTGTGAGTGTGTGTGAGTGTCTCTGTGAGTGTGTGTGAGTGTCTCTCTGAGTGTCTCTGTGAGTGTGTGTGAGTGTCTCTGTGAGTGTGTGTGAGTGTCTCTGTGAGTGTGTGTGAGTGTCTCTGTGAGTGTGTGTGTGTGTGTGTGAGTGTGTGTGTCTCTGTGAGTGTGTGTAAGTGTCTCTGTGAGTGTGTGTGAGTGTCTCTGTGAGTGTGAGTGAGTGTGTGTGAGTGTGTGAGTGTCTCTGTGAGTGTGTGTGAGTTTCTCTGCAAGTGTGTGTGAGTGTCTCTGTGAGTGTGTGTGAGTGTCTCTGTGAGTGTGTGAGAGTGTCTCTGTGAGTGTGTGAGTGTCTCTGTGGGTGTGTGTGAGTGTCTCTGTGAGTGTGTGTGAGTTTCTCTGCGAGTGTGTGAGTGTCTCTGTGAGTGTGTGTGAGTGTCTCTGTGAGTGTGTGTGAGTGTCTCTGCGAGTGTATGTGAGTGTCTCTGCGAGTGTGTGTGAGTGTCTCTGTGAGTGTGTGTGAGTGTCTCTGCGAGTGTGTGTGAGTGTCTCTGTGAGTGTGTGAGTGTCTCTGTGAGTGTGTGTGAGTATCTCTGCGAGTGTGTGTGAGTGTCTCTGTGAGTGTGTGTGAGTGTCTCTGTGAGTGTGTGTGAGTGTCTCTGCGAGTGTGTGTGAGTGTCTCTGTGACTGTGTGTGAGTATCTCTGCGAGTGTGTGTGAGTGTCTCTGCGAGTGTGTGTGAGTGTCTCTGTGAGTGTGTGTGAGTGTCTCTGTGACTGTGTGTGAGTATCTCTGCGAGTGTGTGTGAGTGTCTCTACGAGTGTGTGTGAGTGTCTCTGTGAGTGTGTGTGAGTGTCTCTGTGAGTGTGTGTGAGTTTATCTGTGAGTGTGTGTGAGTTTCTCTGTGAGTGTGTGTGAGTGTGTGTGAGTGTGTGTGAGTTTCTCTGTGAGTGTGTGTGAGTGTGTGTGAGTGTCTCTGTGAGTGTGTGTGAGTGTCTCTGTGAGTGTGTGTGAGTGTCTCTGTGAGTGTGTGAGTGTCTCTGTGAGTGTGTGTGAGTTTCTCTGTGAGTGTGTGAGTGTCTCTGTGAGTGTGTGAGTGTCTCTGTGAGTGTGTGAGTGTCTCTGTGAGTGTCTCTGTGAGTGTGTGAGTGTCTCTGTGAGTGTGTGAGTGTCTCTGTGAGTGTCTCTGTGAGTGTCTCTGTGAGTGTGTGAGTGTCTCTGCGAGTGTGTGTGAGTGTCTCTGCGAGTGTGTGTGAGTGTCTCTGTGAGTGTGTGTGAGTGTCTCTGTGAGTGTGTGTGAGTGTCTCTGTGAGTGTGTGTGAGTGTCTCTGCGAGTGTGTGTGAGTGTCTCTGTGGGTGTGTGTGAGTGTCTCTGTGAGTGTGTGTGAGTGTCTCTGCGAGTGTGTGTGAGTGTCTCTGTGAGTGTGTGTGAGTGTCTCTGCGAGTGGGTGTGAGTGTCTCTGTGAGTGTGTGTGAGTGTCTCTGTGAGTGTGTGTGAGTCTCTGTGAGTGTGTGTGAGTGTCTCTGCGAGTGTGTGAGAGTCTCTGTGAGTGTGTGTGAGTGTCTCTGTGAGTGTGTGTGAGTGTCTCTGTGAGTGTGTGTGAGTGTCTCTGTGAGTGTGTGTGAGTGTCTCTGTGGGTGTGTGTGAGTGTCTCTGCGGGTGTGTGTGAGTGTCTCTGCGAGTGTGTGTGAGTGTCTCTGTGAGTGTGTGTGAGTGTCTCTGCGAGTGTGTGTGAGTGTCTCTGTGAGTGTGTGTGAGTGTCTCTGTGAGTGTGTGTGAGTCTCTGTGAGTGTGTGTGAGTGTCTCTGCGAGTGTGTGAGAGTCTCTGTGAGTGTGTGTGAGTGTCTCTGTGAGTGTGTGTGAGTGTCTCTGCGAGTGTGTGTGTGTGTCTCTGTGAGTGTCTCTGTGAGTGTCTCTGTGAGTGTGTGTGAGTGTCTCTGTGAGTGTGTGTGAGTGTCTCTGCGAGTGTGTGTGAGTGTCTCTGCGAGTGTGTGTGAGTGTCTCTGCGAGTGTGTGTGAGTGTCTCTGCGAGTGTGTGTGAGTGTCTCTGTGGGTGTGTGTGAGTGTCTCTGCGAGTGTGTGTGACTGTCTCTGTGAGTGTGTGAGTGTCTCTGTGAGTGTGTGTGAGTGTCTCTGCGAGTGTGTGTGAGTGTCTCTGTGAGTGTGTGTGAGTGTCTCTCTGAGTGTCTCTGTGAGTGTGTGTGAGTGTCTCTGTGGGTGTGTGTGAGTGTCTCCGTGGGTGTGTGTGAGTGTCTCTGTGAGTGTCTCTGTGAGTGTGTGTGAGTGTCTCTGTGAGTGTGTGTGAGTGTCTCTGTGAGTGTGTGTGAGTGTCTCTGTGAGTGTCTCTGTGAGTGTGTGTGAGTGTCTCTGTGAGTATCTCTGCGAGTGTGTGTGAGTATCTCTGCGAGTGTGTGTGAGTGTCTCTGCGAGTGTGTGTGAGTGTCTCTGTGAGTGTGTGTGAGTGTCTCTGTGTGAGTGTGTGAGTGTCTCTGAGAGTGTGTGTGAGTGTCTCTGTGAGTGTGTGTGAGTGTCTCTGTGGGTGTGTGTGTGTCTCTGTGAGTGTGTGTGAGTGTCTCTGTGAGTGTGTGTGAGTGTCTCTCTGAGTGTCTCTGTGAGTGTGTGTGAGTGTCTCTGTGAGTGTGTGTGAGTGTCTCTGTGAGTGTGTGTGAGTGTCTCTGTGAGTGTGTGTGTGTGTGTGTGAGTGTGTGTGTCTCTGTGAGTGTGTGTAAGTGTCTCTGTGAGTGTGTGTGAGTGTCTCTGTGAGTGTGAGTGAGTGTGTGTGAGTGTGTGAGTGTCTCTGTGAGTGTGTGTGAGTTTCTCTGCAAGTGTGTGTGAGTGTCTCTGTGAGTGTGTGTGAGTGTCTCTGTGAGTGTGTGAGAGTGTCTCTGTGAGTGTGTGAGTGTCTCTGTGGGTGTGTGTGAGTGTCTCTGTGAGTGTGTGTGAGTGTCTCTGCGAGTGTGTGAGTGTCTCTGTGAGTGTGTGAGTGTCTCTGTGAGTGTGTGTGAGTGTCTCTGTGAGTGTGTGTGAGTGTCTCTGCGAGTGTGTGAGTGTCTCTGTGAGTGTGTGAGTGTCTCTGCGAGTGTGTGAGTGTCTCTGTGAGTGTGTGAGTGTCTCTGTGAGTGTGTGTGAGTGTCTCTGTGACTGTGTGTGAGTATCTCTGCGAGTGTGTGTGAGTGTCTCTACGAGTGTGTGTGAGTGTCTCTGCGAGTGTGTGAGTGTCTCTGTGAGTGTGTGAGTGTCTCTGTGAGTGTGTGTGAGTGTCTCTGTGACTGTGTGTGAGTATCTCTGCGAGTGTGTGTGAGTGTCTCTGCGAGTGTGTGTGAGTGTCTCTGTGAGAGTGTGTGAGTGTCTCTGTGAGTGTGTGTGAGTATCTCTGCGAGTGTGTGTGAGTGTCTCTACGAGTGTGTGTGAGTGTCTCTGTGAGTGTGTGTGAGTGTCTCTGTGAGTGTGTGTGAGTTTATCTGTGAGTGTGTGTGAGTTTCTCTGTGAGTGTGTGTGAGTGTGTGTGTGTGTGTGTGAGTTTCTCTGTGAGTGTGTGTGAGTTTCTCTGTGAGTGTGTGAGTGTCTCTGTGAGTGTGTGAGTGTCTCTGTGAGTGTGTGAGTGTCTCTGTGAGTGTCTCTGTGAGTGTGTGAGTGTCTCTGTGAGTGTGTGAGTGTCTCTGTGAGTGTCTCTGTGAGTGTGTGAGTGTCTCTGCGAGTGTGTGTGAGTGTCCCTGTGAGTGTGTGTGAGTGTCTCTGTGAGTGTGTGTGAGTGTCTCTGTGAGTGTGTGAGTGTCTCTGCGAGTGTGTGTGAGTGTCTCTGTGAGTGTGTGTGAGTGTCTCTGTGAGTGTGTGTGAGTGTCTCTGTGAGTGTCTCTGTGAGTGTGTGAGTGTCTCTGCGAGTGTGTGTGAGTGTCTCTGTGAGTGTGTGAGTGTCTCTGCGAGTGTGTGAGTGTCTCTGTGAGTGTCTCTGTGAGTGTGTGTGAGTGTCTCTGTGAGTGTGTGTGAGTGTCTCTGTGAGTGTGTGAGTGTCTCTGTGAGTGTGTGTGAGTGTCTCTGTGAGTGTGTGTGAGTGTCTCTGTGAGTGTCTCTGTGAGTGTGTGTGAGTGTCTCTGTGAGTGTGTGTGAGTGTCTCTGTGAGTGTGTGAGTGTCTCTGTGAGTGTGTGTGAGTGTCTCTGTGAGTGTGTGTGAGTGTCTCTGTGAGTGTCTCTGTGAGTGTGTGAGTGTCTCTGCGAGTGTGTGTGAGTGTCTCTGTGAGTGTGTGAGTGTCTCTGCGAGTGTGTGTGAGTGTCTCTGCGAGTGTGTGTGAGTGTCTCTGTGAGTGTGTGTGAGTGTCTCTGTGAGTGTGTGTGAGTGTCTCTGCGGGTGTGTGAGTGTCTCTGTGAGTGTGTGTGAGTGTCTCTGTGAGTGTGTGTGAGTGTCTCTGTGAGTGTGTGTGAGTGTCTCTGCGGGTGTGTGAGTGTCTCTGCGAGTGTGTGTGAGTGTCTCTGTGAGTGTGTGTGAGTATCTCTGTGAGTGTGTGAGTGTCTCTGCGAGTGTGTGTGAGTGTCTCTGTGAGTGTGTGAGTGTCTCTGTGAGTGTGCGTGAGTTTCTCTGTGAGTGTGTGTGAGTTTTTCTGTGAGTGTGTGAGTGTCTCTGTGAGTGTCTCTGTGAGTGTGTGAGTGTCTCTGCGAGTGTGTGTGAGTGTCTCTGCGAGTGTGTGTGAGTGTCTCTGTGAGTGTGTGTGAGTGTCTCTGTGAGTGTGTGAGTGTCTCTGTGAGTGTCTCTGTGAGTGTGTGAGTGTCTCTGCGAGTGTGTGTGAGTGTCTCTGTGAGTGTGTGTGAGTGTCTCTGTGGGTGTGTGTGAGTGTCTCTGTGAGTGTGTGTGAGTGTCTCTGTGAGTGTGTGTGAGTGTCTCTGTGAGTGTGTGTGAGTGTCTCTGTGAGTGTCTCTGTGAGTGTGTGTGAGTGTCTCTGTGGGTGTGTGTGTGTGTCTCTGTGAGTGTGTGTGAGTGTCTCTGTGAGTGTGTGTGAGTGTCTCTGTGAGTGTGTGTGAGTGTCTCTGTGAGTGTGTGTGAGTGTCTCTGTGAGTGTCTCTGTGAGTGTCTCTGTGAGTGTGTGTGAGTGTCTCTGTGGGTGTGTGTGAGTGTCTCTGTGTGTGTGTGTGTGTGTCTGTGAGTGTGTGTGAGTGTCTCTGTGGGTGTGTGTGAGTGTCTCTGTGAGTGTGTGAGTGTCTCTGCGAGTGTGTGTGAGTGTCTCTGTGGGTGTGTGTGAGTGTCTCTGCGAGTGTGTGTGAGTGTCTCTGTGAGTGTGTGTGAGTGTGTGTGAGTGTCTTTGTGAGTATCTCTGCGAGTGTGTGTGAGTGTCTCTGCGAGTGTGTGTGAGTGTCTCTGTGAGTGTGTGTGAGTGTCTCTGTGAGTGTGTGTGAGTGTCTCTGTGAGTGTGTGTGAGTGTCTCTGTGAGTGTGTGTGAGTGTCTCTGTGGGTGTGTGTGTCTCTGTGAGTGTGTGTGAGTGTCTCTGTGAGTGTGTGTGAGTGTCTCTCTGAGTGTCTCTGTGAGTGTGTGTGAGTGTCTCTGTGAGTGTGTGTGAGTGTCTCTGTGAGTGTGTGTGTGTGTGTGAGTGTGTGTGTCTCTGTGAGCGTGTGTGAGTGTCTCTGTGAGCGTGTGTGAGTGTCTCTGTGAGCGTGTGTGAGTGTCTCGGTGAGTGTGTGTGAGTGTGTGTGAGTGTGTGAGTGTCTCTGTGAGTGTGTGTGAGTTTCTCTGCGAGTGTGTGTGAGTGTCTCTGCGAGTGTGTGTGAGTGTCTCTGTGAGTGTGTGAGTGTCTCTGTGGGTGTGTGTGAGTGTCTCTGTGAGTGTGTGTGAGTGTCTCTGTGAGTGTGTGAGTGTCTCTGCGAGTGTGTGTGAGTGTCTCTGTGGGTGTGTGTGAGTGTCTCTGCGAGTGTGTGTGAGTGTCTCTGTGAGTGTGTGTGAGTGTGTGTGAGTGTCTTTGTGAGTATCTCTGCGAGTGTGTGTGAGTGTCTCTGCGAGTGTGTGTGAGTGTCTCTGTGAGTGTGTGTGAGTGTCTCTGTGAGTGTGTGTGAGTGTCTCTGTGAGTGTGTGTGAGTGTCTCTGTGAGTGTGTGTGAGTGTCTCTGTGGGTGTGTGTGTCTCTGTGAGTGTGTGTGAGTGTCTCTGTGAGTGTGTGTGAGTGTCTCTCTGAGTGTCTCTGTGAGTGTGTGTGAGTGTCTCTGTGAGTGTGTGTGAGTGTCTCTGTGAGTGTGTGTGTGTGTGTGAGTGTGTGTGTCTCTGTGAGCGTGTGTGAGTGTCTCTGTGAGCGTGTGTGAGTGTCTCTGTGAGCGTGTGTGAGTGTCTCGGTGAGTGTGTGTGAGTGTGTGTGAGTGTGTGAGTGTCTCTGTGAGTGTGTGTGAGTTTCTCTGCGAGTGTGTGTGAGTGTCTCTGCGAGTGTGTGTGAGTGTCTCTGTGAGTGTGTGAGTGTCTCTGTGGGTGTGTGTGAGTGTCTCTGTGAGTGTGTGTGAGTGTCTCTGTGAGTGTGTGTGAGTTTCTCTGTGAGTGTGTGAGTGTCTCTGTGAGTGTGTGTGAGTGTCTCTGTGAGTGTGTGAGTGTCTCTGTGAGTGTGTGATTGTCTCTGTGAGTGTGTGTGAGTGTCTCTGCGAGTGTGTGTGAGTTTCTCTGTGAGTGTGTGAGTGTCTCTGCGAGTGTGTGATTGTCTCTGTGAGTGTGTGTGAGTGTCTCTGCGAGTGTGTGTGAGTTTCTCTGTGAGTGTGTGAGTGTCTCTGTGAGTGTGTGAGTGTCTCTGCGAGTGTGTGTGAGTGTCTCTGCGAGTGTGTGTGAGTTTCTCTGTGAGTGTGTGAGTGTCTCTGTGAGTGTGTGAGTGTCTCTGTGAGTGTGTGAGTGTCTCTGCGAGTGTGTGATTGTCTCTGTGAGTGTGTGAGTGTCTCTGCGAGTGTGTGAGTGTCTCTGCGAGTGTGTGTGAGTGTCTCTGTGGGTGTGTGTGAGTGTCTCTGTGAGTGTGTGTGAGTGTCTCTGTGGGTGTGTGTGAGTGTCTCTGTGAGTGTGTGTGAGTGTCTCTGCGAGTGTGTGTGAGTTTCTCTGTGAGTGTGTGAGTGTCTCTGCGAGTGTGTGATTGTCTCTGTGAGTGTGTGTGAGTGTCTCTGCGAGTGTGTGTGAGTTTCTCTGTGAGTGTGTGAGTGTCTCTGTGAGTGTGTGAGTGTCTCTGCGAGTGTGTGTGAGTGTCTCTGCGAGTGTGTGTGAGTGTCTCTGTGAGTGTGTGAGTGTCTCTGTGAGTGTGTGTGAGTTTCTCTGTGAGTGTGTGAGTGTCTCTGTGAGTGTGTGAGTGTCTCTGCGAGTGTGTGTGAGTGTCTCTGCGAGTGTGTGTGAGTTTCTCTGTGAGTGTGTGAGTGTCTCTGTGAGTGTGTGAGTGTCTCTGCGAGTGTGTGTGAGTGTCTCTGCGAGTGTGTGTGAGTTTCTCTGTGAGTGTGTGAGTGTCTCTGTGAGTGTGTGAGTGTCTCTGCGAGTGTGTGTGAGTGTCTCTGTGAGAGTGTGTGAGTGTCTCTGTGAGTGTGTGTGAGTGTCTCTGCGAGTGTGTGTGAGTGTCTCTGTGAGTGTGTGTGAGTGTCTCTGTGAGTGTGTGAGTTTCTCTGTGAGTGTGTGAGTGTCTCTGTGAGTGTGTGTGAGTGTCTCTGTGGGTGTGTGTGAGTTTCTCTGTGAGTGTGTGAGTGTCTCTGTGAGTGTGTGAGTGTCTCTGTGAGTGTGTGTGAGTGTCTCTGTGAGTGTGTGTGAGTGTCTCTGTGAGTGTGTGTGAGTATCTCTGTGAGTGTGTGTGAGAGTCTCTGTGAGTGTGTGTGAGTGTCTCTGTGAGTGTGTGTGAGTGTCTCTGTGAGTGTGTGTGAGTATCTCTGTGAGTGTGTGTGAGTGTCTCTGCGAGTGTGTGTGAGTGTCTCTGCGAGTGTGTGTGAGTGTCTCTGTGAGTGTGTGTGTGTCTCTGTGAGTGTGTGTGAGTGTCTCTGTGAGTGTGTGTGAGTGTCTCTGTGAGAGTGTGTGAGTGTCTCTGTGAGTGTGTGTGAGTGTCTCTGTGAGTGTGTGTGAGTTTCTCTGTGAGTGTGTGTGAGTTTCTCTATGAGTGTGTGAGTGTCTCTGTGAGTGTGTGAGTGTCTCTGTCAGTGTGTGTGAGTGTCTCTGTGAGTGTGTGTGAGTGTCTCTGTGAGTGTGTGAGTTTCTCTGTGAGTGTGTGAGTGTCTCTGTGAGTGTGTGTGAGTGTCTCTGTGGGTGTGTGTGAGTTTCTCTGTGAGTGTGTGAGTGTCTCTGTGAGTGTGTGTGAGTGTCTCTGTGAGTGTTTGTGAGTGTCTCTGTGAGTGTGTGAGTGTCTCTGTAAGTGTGTGTGAGTGTCTCTGTGAGTGTGTGAGTGTCTCTGTGAGTGTGTGTGAGTGTCTCTGTGGGTGTGTGTGAGTGTCTCTGTGAGTGTGTGTGAGTGTCTCTGCGAGTGTGTGTGAGTGTCTCTGTGAGTGTGTGTGAGTGTCTCTGTGAGTGTGTGTGAGTGTCTCTCTGAGTGTCTCTGTGAGTGTGTGTGAGTGTCTCTGTGAGTGTGTGTGAGTGTGTGAGTGTGTGTGTCTCTGTGAGCGTGTGTGAGTGTCTCTGTGAGTGTGTGTGAGTGTCTCTGTGAACGTGTGTGAGTGTCTCTGTGAGTGTATGAGTGTCTCGGTGAGTGTGTGTGAGTGTGTGTGAGTGTGTGAGTGTCTCTGTGAGTGTGTGTGAGTTTCTCTGCGAGTGTGTGTGAGTGTCTCTGTGAGTGTGTGTGAGTGTCTCTGTGAGTGTGTGAGTGTCTCTGTGGGTGTGTGTGAGTGTCCCTGTGGGTGTGTGTGAGTGTCTCTGTGAGTGTGTGTGAGTGTCTCTGTGAGTGTGTGTGAGTGTCTCTGTGAACGTGTGTGAGTGTCTCTGTGAGTGTGTGTGAGTGTCTCTGTGAGTGTGTGTGAGTGTCTCTGTGAGTGTGTGAGTGTCTCTGTGAGTGTCTCTGTGAGTGTGTGAGTTTCTCTGTGAGTGTGTGTGAGTTTCTCTGTGAGTGTGTGTGAGTGTCTCTGTGAGTGTGTGTGAGTGTCTCTGTGAGTGTGTGTGAGTGTCTCTGTGAGTGTGTGAGTGTCTCTGTGAGTGTGTGAGTGTCTCTGTGAGTGTCTCTGTGAGTGTGTGAGTGTCTCTGCGAGTGTGTGTGAGTGTCTCTGTGAGTGTGTGTGAGTGTCTCTGCGAGTGTGTGTGAGTTTCTCTGTGAGTGTGTGAGTGTCTCTGTGAGTGTGTGAGTGTCTCTGTGAGTGTGTGTGAGTGTCTCTGCGAGTGTGTGTGAGTTTCTCTGTGAGTGTGTGAGTGTCTCTGTGAGTGTGTGAGTGTCTCTGTGAGTGTGTGTGAGTGTCTCTGTGAGTGTGTGAGTTTCTCTGTGAGTGTGTGAGTATCTCTGTGAGTGTGTGTGAGTGTCTCTGTGGGTGTGTGTGAGTGTCTCTGTGAGTGTGTGTGAGTGTCTCTGTGAGTGTGTGTGAGTGTCTCTGTGAGTGTGTGTGAGTGTGTGAGTGTCTCTGTGAGTGTGTGTGAGTTTCTCTGCGAGTGTGTGTGAGTGTCTCTGTGAGTGTGTGTGAGTGTCTCTGTGAGTGTGTGAGTGTCTCTGTGAGTGTGTGAGTGTCTCTGTGAGTGTGTGTGAGTATCTCTGTGAGTGTGTGTGAGTGTCTCTGTGAGTGTGTGTGAGTATCTCTGTGAGTGTGTGTGAGTGTCTCTGCGAGTGTGTGTGAGTATCTCTGTGAGTGTGTGTGAGTGTCTCTGTGAGTGTGTGTGAGTGTCTCTGCGAGTGTGTGTGAGTGTCTCTGTGAGTGTGTGTGAGTGTCTCTGTGAGTGTGTGTGAGTGTCTCTGTGGGTGTGTGTGAGTGTCTCTGCGAGTGTGTGTGAGTGTCTCTGTGAGTGTGTGTGAGTGTCTCTGTGAGTGTGTGTGAGTATCTCTGTGAGTGTGTGTGAGTGTCTCTGTGAGTGTGTGTGAGTATCTCTGTGAGTGTGTGTGAGTGTCTCTGCGAGTGTGTGTGAGTGTCTCTGCGAGTGTGTGTGAGTGTCTCTGTGAGTGTGTGAGTGTCTCTGTGAGTGTGTGTGAGTGTCTCTGTGAGTGTGTGTGAGTGTCTCTGTGAGTGTGTGTGAGTATCTCTGTGAGTGTGTGTGAGTGTCTCTGTGAGTGTGTGTGAGTGTCTCTGTGAGTGTGTGTGAGTTTCTCTGTGAGTGTGTGTGAGTTTCTCTATGAGTGTGTGAGTGTCTCTGTGAGTGTGTGAGTGTCTCTGTCAGTGTGTGAGTGTCTCTGTGAGTGTGTGTGAGTGTCTCTGTGAGTGTGTGAGTTTCTCTGTGAGTGTGTGAGTGTCTCTGTGAGTGTGTGTGAGTGTCTCTGTGGGTGTGTGTGAGTTTCTCTGTGAGTGTGTGAGTGTCTCTGAGAGTGTGTGTGAGTGTCTCTGTGAGTGTGTGTGAGTGTCTCTGTGAGTGTGTGTGAGTGCCTCTGTGAGTGTGTGTGTGTGTGTGAGTGTGTGTGAGTGTTTCTGTGAGTGTGTGTGAGTGTCTCTGTGAGTGTGTGTGAGTGTCTCTGTGAGTGTGTGAGTGTCTCTGTGAGTGTGTGTGAGTGCCTCTGTGAGTGTGTGTGAGTGTCTCTGTGAGTGTGTGTGTGTGTGTGGGTGTGTGTGAGTGTCTCTGTGAGTGTGTGTGAGTGTCTCTGTGAGTATGTGAGTGTCTCTGTGAGTGTGTGAAAGTGTTTCTGTGAGTGTGTGTGAGTGTCTCTGCGAGTGTGTGTGAGTGTCTCTGCGAGTGTGTGTGAGTGTCTCTGTGAGTGTGTGTGAGTGTCTCTGCGAGTGTGTGTGAGTGTCTCTGTGAGTGTGTGAGTGTCTCTGTGAGTGTGTGTGAGTATCTCTGCGAGTGTGTGTGAGTGTTTCTGTGAGTGGGTGTGAGTGTCTCTGTGAGTGTGTGTGAGTGTCTCTGCGAGTGTGTGTGAGTGTTTCTGTGAGTGTGTGTGAGTGTCTCTGTGAGTGTGTGTGAGTGTCTCTGCGAGTGTGTGTGAGTGTCTCTGTGAGTGTGTGTGAGTTTCTCTGTGAGTGTGTGTGAGTGTCTCTGTGAGTGTGTGTGAGTGTCTCTGTGAGTGTCTCTGTGAGTGTCTCTGTGAGTGTGTGAGTGTCTCTGTGAGTGTGTGTGAGTTTCTCTGTGAGTGTGTGTGAGTTTCTCTGTGAGTGTGTGAGTGTCTCTGTGAGTGTGTGAGTGTCTCTGTGAGTGTGTGTGAGTGTCTCTGTGAGTGTGTGAGTGTCTCTGTGAGTGTCTCTGTGAGTGTGTGAGTGTCTCTGCGAGTGTGTGTGAGTGTCTCTGCGAGTGTGTGTGTGTCTCTGTGAGTGTGTGTGAGTGTCTCTGTGAGTGTGTGTGAGTGTCTCTGTGGGTGTGTGGAAGTGTCTCTGCGAGTGTGTGTGAGTTTCTCTTTGAGTGTGTGAGTGTCTCTGTGAGTGTGTGAGTGTATCTGTGAGTGTGTGAGTGTCTCTGTGAGTGTGTGAGTGTCTCTGTGAGTGTGTGAGTGTCTCTGTGAGTGTGTGTGAGTGTCTCTGTGAGTGTGTGTGAGTGTCTCTGTGAGTGTGTGTGAGTGTCTCTGTGAGTGTGTGTGAGAGTGTGTGAGTGTGTGAGTGTCTCTGTGAGTGTGTGTGAGTGTCTCTGCGAGTGTGTGTGTGTCTCTGTGATTGTGTGTGAGTGTCTCTGTGAGTGTGTGTGAGTGTCTCTGTGAGTGTCTCTGTGAGTGTCTCTGTGAGTGTGTGTGAGTGTCTCTGTAAGTGTGTGAGTGTCTCTGTGAGTGTGTGTGAGTGTCTCTGTGAGTGTGTGTGAGTGTCTCTGTGAGTGTGTGTGAGTGTCTCTGTGAGTGTCTCTGTGAGTGTCTCTGTGAGTGTGTGTGAGTGTCTCTGTAAGTGTGTGAGTGTCTCTGTGAGTGTGTGTGAGTGTCTCTGTGAGTGTGTGTGAGTGTCTCTGCGAGTGTGTGTGAGTGTCTCTGCGAGTGTGTGAGTGTCTCTGCGAGTGTGTGTGAGTGTCTCTGCGAGTGTGTGTGAGTGTCTCTCTGAGTGTCTCTGTGAGTGTGTGTGAGTGTCTCTGTGAGTGTGTGTGAGTGTCTCTGCGAGTGTGTGAGTGTCTCTGCGAGTGTGTGTGAGTGTCTCTGCGAGTGTGTGTGAGTGTCTCTGTGAGTGTGTGTGAGTGTCTCTGTGAGTGTGTGAGTGTCTCTGTGAGTGTGTGTGAGTGTCTCTGTGAGTGTGTGTGAGTGTCTCTGTGAGTGTGTGAGTGTCTCTGTGAGTGTCTCTGTGAGTGTCTCTGTGAGTGTGTGAGTGTCTCTGTGAGTGTCTCTGTGAGTGTCTCTGTGAGTGTGTGTGAGTGTCTCTGTGAGTGTCTCTGTGAGTGTCTCTGTGAGTGTGTGTGAGTGTCTCTGTGAGTGTCTCTGTGAGTGTGTGTTAGTGTCTCTGCGAGTGTGTGTGAGTATCTCTGCGAGTGTGTGTGAGTGTCTCTGTGAGTGTGTGTGAGTGTCTCTGTGAGTGTGTGTGAGTGTCTCTGCGAGTGTGTGTGAGTGTCTCTGTGAGTGTGTGAGTGTCTCTGTGAGTGTGTGTGAGTTTCTCTGTGAGTGTGTGTGAGTGTCTCTGCGAGTGTGTGTGAGTGTCTCTGCGAGTGTGTGTGAGTGTCTCTGCGAGTGTGTGTGAGTGTCTCTGTGAGTGTGTGAGTGTCTCTGTGGGTGTGTGTGAGTGTCCCTGTGAGTGTGTGTGAGTGTCTCTGTGAGTGTGTGTGAGTGTCTCTGTGAGTGTCTCTGTGGGTGTGTGTGAGTGTCTCTGTGAGTGTGTGAGTGTCTCTGCGAGTGTGTGTGAGTGTCCCTGTGAGTGTGTGTGAGTGTCCCTGTGAGTGTGTGTGAGTGTCTCTGTGAGTGTGTGTGAGTGTCCCTGTGAGTGTGTGTGAGTGTCTCTGTGGGTGTGTGTGAGTGTCTCTGTGTGTGTGTGAGTGTCCCTGTGAGTGTGTGTGAGTGTCTCTGTGAGTGTGTGTGAGTGTCCCTGTGAGTGTGTGTGAGTGTCTCTGTGAGTGTGTGCGAGTGTCTCTGTGAGTGTGTGCGAGTGTCTCTGTGAGTGTCTCTGTGAGTGTTTGTGAGTGTCTCTGTGAGTGTGTGTGAGTGTCTCTGCGAGTGTGTGAGTGTCTCTGTGAGTGTGTGAGTGTCTCTGTGAGTGTGTGTGAGTGTCTCTGTGAGTGTGTGTGAGTGTCTCTGTGAGTGTGTGTGAGTGTCTCTGCGGGTGTGTGTGAGTGTCTCTGTGGGTGTGTGTGAGTGTCTCTGTGAGTGTGTGTGAGTGTCTCTGTGAGTGTGTGTGAGTGTCTCTGCGAGTGTGTGTGAGTGTCTCTGTGAGTGTCTCTCTGAGTGTCTCTGTGAGTGTGTGTGAGTGTCTCTGCGAGTGTGTGAGTGTCTCTGCGAGTGTGTGTGAGTGTCTCTGCGAGTGTGTGTGAGTGTCTCTGTGAGTGTGTGTGAGTGTCTCTGTGAGTGTGTGAGTGTCTCTGCGAGTGTGTGTGAGTGTCTCTGCGAGTGTGTGTGAGTGTCTCTGTGAGTGTGTGAGTGTCTCTGTGAGTGTCTCTGTGAGTGTCTCTGTGAGTGTGTGTGAGTGTGTGTGAGTGTCTCTGTGAGTGTCTCTGTGAGTGTGTGTGAGTTTCTCTGTGAGTGTGTGTGAGTGTCTCTGCGAGTGTGTGTGAGTGTTTCTGTGAGTGTCTCTGTGAGTGTGTGTGAGTGTCTCTGCGAGTGTGTGTGAGTGTCTCTGTGAGTGTCTCTGTGAGTGTGTGTGAGTGTGTGTGAGTGTCTCTGTGAGTGTCTCTGTGAGTGTGTGTGAGTGTCTCTGTGAGTGTGTGTGAGTGTCTCTGTGAGTGTCTCTGTGAGTGTCTCTGTGAGTGTGTGTGAGTGTGTGTGAGTGTCTCTGTGAGTGTCTCTGTGAGTGTGTGTGAGTTTCTCTGTGAGTGTGTGTGAGTGTCTCTGCGAGTGTGTGTGAGTGTCTCTGTGAGTGTGTGTGAGTGTCTCTGCGAGTGTGTGTGAGTGTCTCTGTGAGTGTGTGTGAGTGTCTCTGTGAGTGTGTGTGAGTTTCTCTGTGAGTGTGTGTGAGTGTCTCTGTGAGTGTGTGAGTGTCTCTGTGAGTGTGTGTGAGTTTCTCTGTGAGTGTGTGTGAGTGTCTCTGTGAGTGTGTGAGTGTCTCTGTGAGTGTGTGAGTGTCTCTGTGAGTGTGTGTGAGTTTCTCTGTGAGTGTGTGTGAGTGTCTCTGTGAGTGTGTGAGTGTCTCTGTGAGTGTGTGTGAGTGTCTCTGTGAGTGTGTGAGTGTCTCTGTGAGTGTGTGTGAGTGTCTCTGTGAGTGTGTGTGAGTGTCTCTGTGAGTGTGTGAGTGTCTCTGTGAGTGTCTCTGTGAGTGTGTGTGAGTGTCTCTGTGAGTGTGTGTGAGTGTCTCTGTGAGTGTCTCTGTGAGTGTGTGTTGGTGTCTCTGCGAGTGTGTGTGAGTATCTCTGCGAGTGTGTGTGAGTGTCTCTGTGAGTGTGTGAGTGTCTCTGTGAGTGTGTGTGAGTGTCTCTGTGAGTGTGTGAGTGTCTCTGTGAGTGTGTGTGAGTGTCTCTGTGAGTGTGTGTGAGTGTCTCTGTGAGTGTGTGAGTGTCTCTGTGAGTGTCTCTGTGAGTGTGTGTGAGTGTCTCTGTGAGTGTGTGTGAGTGTCTCTGTGAGTGTCTCTGTGAGTGTGTGTTGGTGTCTCTGCGAGTGTGTGTGAGTATCTCTGCGAGTGTGTGTGAGTGTCTCTGTGAGTGTGTGTGAGTATCTCTGCGAGTGTGTGTGTGTCTCTGTGAGTGTGTGAGTGTCTCTGTGAGTGTGTGTGAGTGTCTCTGCGAGTGTGTGTGAGTGTCTCTGCGAGTGTGTGTGAGTGTCTCTGTGAGTGTGTGTGAGTGTCTCTGTGAGTGTGTGAGTGTCTCTGTGGGTGTGTGTGAGTGTCCCTGTGAGTGTGTGTGAGTGTCTCTGTGAGTGTGTGTGAGTGTCTCTGTGAGTGTCTCTGTGGGTGTGTGTGAGTGTCTCTGCGAGTGTGTGTGAGTGTCCCTGTGAGTGTGTGTGAGTGTCTCTGTGAGTGTGTGTGAGTGTCTCTGCGAGTGTGTGTGAGTGTCCCTGTGAGTGTGTGTGAGTGTCTCTGTGGGTGTGTGTGAGTGTCTCTGTGTGTGTGTGAGTGTCCCTGTGAGTGTGTGTGAGTGTCTCTGTGAGTGTGTGTGAGTGTCCCTGTGAGTGTGTGTGAGTGTCTCTGTGAGTGTGTGCGAGTGTCTCTGTGAGTGTCTCTGTGAGTGTGTGTGAGTGTCTCTGTGAGTGTGTGTGAGTGTCTCTGTGAGTGTGTGTGAGTGTCTCTGTGAGTGTGTGTGAGTGTCTCTGTGAGTGTGTGTGAGTGTCTCTGTGAGTGTGTGTGAGTGTCTCTGTGGGTGTGTGTGAGTGTCTCTGTGAGTGTGTGTGAGTGTCTCTGTGAGTGTGTGTGAGTGTCTCTGCGAGTGTGTGTGAGTGTCTCTGTGAGTGTCTCTCTGAGTGTCTCTGTGAGTGTGTGAGTGTCTCTGCGAGTGTGTGTGAGTGTCTCTGCGAGTGTGTGTGAGTGTCTCTGTGAGTGTGTGAGTGTCTCTGCGAGTGTGTGTGAGTGTCTCTGCGAGTGTGTGTGAGTGTCTCTGTGAGTGTGTGAGTGTCTCTGTGAGTGTCTCTGTGAGTGTGTGTGAGTGTCTCTGTGAGTGTGTGTGAGTGTCTCTGTGAGTGTGTGTGAGTGTCTCTGTGAGTGTCTCTGTGAGTGTGTGTGAGTGTGTGTGAGTGTCTCTGTGAGTGTCTCTGTGAGTGTGTGTGAGTTTCTCTGTGAGTGTGTGTGAGTGTCTCTGCGAGTGTGTGTGAGTGTCTCTGTGAGTGTGTGTGAGTGTCTCTGTGAGTGTGTGTGAGTGTCTCTGTGAGTGTGTGTGAGTGTCTCTGTGAGTGTGTGTGAGTGTCTCTGTGAGTGTGTGTGAGTGTCTCTGTGAGTGTGTGTGAGTGTCTCTGTGAGTGTCTCTGTGAGTGTGTGTGAGTGTGTGTGAGTGTCTCTGTGAGTGTCTCTGTGAGTGTGTGTGAGTTTCTCTGTGAGTGTGTGAGTGTCTCTGTGAGTGTGTGTGAGTTTCTCTGTGAGTGTGTGTGAGTGTCTCTGTGAGTGTGTGTGAGTGTCTCTGCGAGTGTGTGTGAGTGTCTCTGTGAGTGTGTGTGAGTGTCTCTGTGAGTGTGTGTGAGTGTCTCTGTGAGTGTGTGTGAGTGTCTCTGTGAGTGTGTGTGAGTGTCTCTGTGAGTGTGTGTGAGTGTCTCTGTGAGTGTCTCTGTGAGTGTGTGTGAGTGTCTCTGTGAGTGTCTCTGTGAGTGTGTGTGAGTTTCTCTGTGAGTGTGTGAGTGTCTCTGTGAGTGTGTGTGAGTTTCTCTGTGAGTGTGTGTGAGTGTCTCTGTGAGTGTGTGAGTGTCTCTGTGAGTGTGTGAGTGTCTCTGTGAGTGTGTGAGTGTCTCTGTGAGTGTGTGTGAGTTTCTCTGTGAGTGTGTGTGAGTGTCTCTGTGAGTGTGTGAGTGTCTCTGTGAGTGTGTGTGAGTGTCTCTGTGAGTGTGTGAGTGTGTGTGAGTGTCTCTGTGAGTGTGTGTGAGTGTCACTGCGAGTGTGTGAGTGTCTCTGCGAGTGTGTGTGAGTGTCTCTGCGAGTGTGTGTGAGTGTCTCTGCGAGTGTGTGTGAGTGTCTCTGTGAGTGTGTGTGAGTGTCTCTGTGAGTGTGTGTGAGTGTCTCTGTGAGTGTGTGAGTGTCTCTGTGAGTGTCTCTGTGAGTGTGTGTGAGTGTCTCTGCGAGTGTGTGAGTGTCTCTGCGAGTGTGTGTGAGTGTCTCTGCGAGTGTGTGTGAGTGTCTCTGTGAGTGTGTGTGAGTGTCTCTGTGAGTGTGTGAGTGTCTCTGCGAGTGTGTGTGAGTGTCTCTGCGAGTGTGTGTGAGTGTCTCTGTGAGTGTGTGAGTGTCTCTGTGAGTGTCTCTGTGAGTGTCTCTGTGAGTGTGTGTGAGTGTGTGTGAGTGTCTCTGTGAGTGTCTCTGTGAGTGTGTGTGAGTGTCTCTGTGAGTGTGTGTGAGTGTCTCTGTGAGTGTCTCTGTGAGTGTCTCTGTGAGTGTGTGTGAGTGTGTGTGAGTGTCTCTGTGAGTGTCTCTGTGAGTGTGTGTGAGTTTCTCTGTGAGTGTGTGTGAGTGTCTCTGCGAGTGTGTGTGAGTGTTTCTGTGAGTGTCTCTGTGAGTGTGTGTGAGTGTCTCTGCGAGTGTGTGTGAGTGTCTCTGTGAGTGTCTCTGTGAGTGTGTGTGAGTGTGTGTGAGTGTCTCTGTGAGTGTCTCTGTGAGTGTGTGTGAGTGTCTCTGTGAGTGTGTGTGAGTGTCTCTGTGAGTGTCTCTGTGAGTGTCTCTGTGAGTGTGTGTGAGTGTGTGTGAGTGTCTCTGTGAGTGTCTCTGTGAGTGTGTGTGAGTTTCTCTGTGAGTGTGTGTGAGTGTCTCTGCGAGTGTGTGTGAGTGTTTCTGTGAGTGTGTGTGAGTGTCTCTGTGAGTGTGTGTGAGTGTCTCTGCGAGTGTGTGTGAGTGTCTCTGTGAGTGTGTGTGAGTTTCTCTGTGAGTGTGTGTGAGTGTCTCTGCGAGTGTGTGTGAGTGTCTCTGTGAGTGTGTGTGAGTTTCTCTGTGAGTGTGTGTGAGTGTCTCTGTGAGTGTGTGTGAGTGTCTCTGCGAGTGTGTGTGAGTGTCTCTGTGAGTGTGTGTGAGTTTCTCTGTGAGTGTGTGAGTGTCTCTGTGAGTGTGTGAGTGTCTCTGTGAGTGTGTGAGTGTCTCTGTGAGTGTGTGTGAGTGTCTCTGTGAGTGTGTGAGTGTCTCTGTGAGTGTGTGAGTGTCTCTGTGAGTGTGTGTGAGTTTCTCTGTGAGTGTGTGTGAGTGTCTCTGTGAGTGTGTGAGTGTCTCTGTGAGTGTGTGTGAGTGTCTCTGTGAGTGTGTGAGTGTCTCTGTGAGTGTGTGTGAGTGTCTCTGTGAGTGTGTGTGAGTGTCTCTGTGAGTGTGTGAGTGTCTCTGTGAGTGTCTCTGTGAGTGTGTGTGAGTGTCTCTGTGAGTGTGTGTGAGTGTCTCTGTGAGTGTCTCTGTGAGTGTGTGTTGGTGTCTCTGCGAGTGTGTGTGAGTATCTCTGCGAGTGTGTGTGAGTGTCTCTGTGAGTGTGTGAGTGTCTCTGTGAGTGTGTGTGAGTGTCTCTGTGAGTGTGTGAGTGTCTCTGTGAGTGTGTGTGAGTGTCTCTGTGAGTGTGTGTGAGTGTCTCTGTGAGTGTGTGAGTGTCTCTGTGAGTGTCTCTGTGAGTGTGTGTGAGTGTCTCTGTGAGTGTGTGTGAGTGTCTCTGTGAGTGTCTCTGTGAGTGTGTGTTGGTGTCTCTGCGAGTGTGTGTGAGTATCTCTGCGAGTGTGTGTGAGTGTCTCTGTGAGTGTGTGTGAGTATCTCTGCGAGTGTGTGTGTGTCTCTGTGAGTGTGTGAGTGTCTCTGTGAGTGTGTGTGAGTTTCTCTGTGAGTGTGTGTGAGTGTCTCTGCGAGTGTGTGTGAGTGTCTCTGCGAGTGTGTGTGAGTGTCTCTGTGAGTGTGTGTGAGTGTCTCTGTGAGTGTGTGAGTGTCTCTGTGGGTGTGTGTGAGTGTCCCTGTGAGTGTGTGTGAGTGTCTCTGTGAGTGTGTGTGAGTGTCTCTGTGAGTGTCTCTGTGGGTGTGTGTGAGTGTCTCTGCGAGTGTGTGTGAGTGTCCCTGTGAGTGTGTGTGAGTGTCTCTGTGAGTGTGTGTGAGTGTCTCTGCGAGTGTGTGTGAGTGTCCCTGTGAGTGTGTGTGAGTGTCTCTGTGGGTGTGTGTGAGTGTCTCTGTGTGTGTGTGAGTGTCCCTGTGAGTGTGTGTGAGTGTCTCTGTGAGTGTGTGTGAGTGTCCCTGTGAGTGTGTGTGAGTGTCTCTGTGAGTGTGTGCGAGTGTCTCTGTGAGTGTCTCTGTGAGTGTGTGTGAGTGTCTCTGTGAGTGTGTGTGAGTGTCTCTGTGAGTGTGTGTGAGTGTCTCTGTGAGTGTGTGTGAGTGTCTCTGTGAGTGTGTGTGAGTGTCTCTGTGAGTGTGTGTGAGTGTCTCTGTGAGTGTCTCTCTGAGTGTCTCTGTGAGTGTGTGAGTGTCTCTGCGAGTGTGTGTGAGTGTCTCTGCGAGTGTGTGTGAGTGTCTCTGTGAGTGTGTGAGTGTCTCTGCGAGTGTGTGTGAGTGTCTCTGCGAGTGTGTGTGAGTGTCTCTGTGAGTGTGTGAGTGTCTCTGTGAGTGTCTCTGTGAGTGTGTGTGAGTGTCTCTGTGAGTGTGTGTGAGTGTCTCTGTGAGTGTGTGTGAGTGTCTCTGTGAGTGTCTCTGTGAGTGTGTGTGAGTGTGTGTGAGTGTCTCTGTGAGTGTCTCTGTGAGTGTGTGTGAGTTTCTCTGTGAGTGTGTGTGAGTGTCTCTGCGAGTGTGTGTGAGTGTCTCTGTGAGTGTGTGTGAGTGTCTCTGTGAGTGTGTGTGAGTGTCTCTGTGAGTGTGTGTGAGTGTCTCTGTGAGTGTGTGTGAGTGTCTCTGTGAGTGTGTGTGAGTGTCTCTGTGAGTGTCTCTGTGAGTGTGTGTGAGTGTGTGTGAGTGTCTCTGTGAGTGTCTCTGTGAGTGTGTGTGAGTTTCTCTGTGAGTGTGTGTGAGTGTCTCTGCGAGTGTGTGTGAGTGTCTCTGTGAGTGTGTGTGAGTGTCTCTGTGAGTGTGTGTGAGTGTCTCTGTGAGTGTGTGTGAGTGTCTCTCTGAGTGTGTGTGAGTGTCTCTGTGAGTGTGTGTGAGTGTCTCTGTGAGTGTGTGTGAGTGTCTCTGTGAGTGTCTCTGTGAGTGTGTGTGAGTTTCTCTGTGAGTGTGTGAGTGTCTCTGTGAGTGTGTGTGAGTTTCTCTGTGAGTGTGTGTGAGTGTCTCTGTGAGTGTGTGAGTGTCTCTGTGAGTGTGTGTGAGTGTCTCTGTGAGTGTGTGTGAGTGTCTCTGTGAGTGTGTGAGTGTCTCTGTGAGTGTGTGTGAGTGTCTCTGTGAGTGTGTGAGTGTGTGTGAGTGTCTCTGTGAGTGTGTGTGAGTGTCACTGCGAGTGTGTGAGTGTCTCTGCGAGTGTGTGTGAGTGTCTCTGCGAGTGTGTGTGAGTGTCTCTGCGAGTGTGTGTGAGTGTCTCTGTGAGTGTGTGAGTGTCTCTGTGAGTGTGTGTGAGTGTCTCTGTGAGTGTGTGTGAGTGTCTCTGTGAGTGTGTGAGTGTCTCTGTGAGTGTCTCTGTGAGTGTGTGTGAGTGTCTCTGTGAGTGTGTGTGAGTGTCTCTGTGAGTGTCTCTGTGAGTGTGTGTTAGTGTCTCTGCGAATGTGTGTGAGTATCTCTGCGAGTGTGTGTGAGTCTCTGTGAGTGTGTGTGAGTGTCTCTGTGAGTGTGTGTGAGTGTCTCTGCGAGTGTGTGTGAGTGTCTCTGTGAGTGTGTGAGTGTCTCTGTGAGTGTGTGAGTGTCTCTGTGAGTGTGTGAGTGTCTCTGTGAGTGTGTGTGAGTTTCTCTGTGAGTGTGTGTGAGTGTCTCTGTGAGTGGGTGTGAGTGTCTCTGTGAGTGTGTGAGTGTCTCTGTGAGTGTGTGTGAGTTTCTCTGTGAGTGTGTGTGAGTGTCTCTGTGAGTGTGTGAGTGTCTCTGTGAGTGTGTGTGAGTTTCTCTGTGAGTGTGTGTGAGTGTCTCTGCGAGTCTGTGTGAGTGTCTCTTCGAGTGTGTGTGAGTGTCTCTGTGAGTGTGTGTGTGTCTCTGTGAGTGTGTGAGTGTCTCTGTGGGTCTGTGTGAGTGTCCCTGTGAGTGTGTGTGAGTGTCTCTGTGAGTGTGTGTGAGTGTCTCTGTGAGTGTCTCTGTGGGTGTGTGTGAGTGTCTCTGCGAGTGTGTGTGAGTGTCCCTGTGAGTGTGTGTGAGTGTCTCTGTGAGTGTGTGTGAGTGTCTCTGTGAGTGTCTCTGCGAGTGTGTGTGAGTGTCCCTGTGAGTGTGTGTGAGTGTCTCTGCGAGTGTGTGTGAGTGTCTCTGTGAGTGTGTGTGAGTGTCTCTGTGAGTGTGTGTGAGTGTCCCTGTGAGTGTGTGTGAGTGTCTCTGTGAGTGTGTGTGAGTGTCCCTGTGAGTGTGTGTGAGTGTCTCTGTGAGTGTGTGCGAGTGTCTCTGTGAGTGTCTCTGTGAGTGTGTGTGAGTGTCTCTGTGAGTGTGTGTGAGTGTCTCTGCGAGTGTGTGAGTGTCTCTGCGAGTGTGTGTGAGTGTCTCTGTGAGTGTGTGAGTGTCTCTGTGAGTGTGTGTGAGTGTCTCTGTGAGTGTGTGAGTGTCTCTGTGAGTGTGTGTGAGTGTCTCTGTGAGTGTGTGTGTGTGTCTCTGTGAGTGTGTGAGTGTCTCTGTGAGTGTGTGTGAGTATCTCTGCGAGTGTGTGTGAGTGTCTCTGTGGGTGTGTGTGAGTGTCTCTGTGAGTGTGTGTGAGTGTCTCTGTGAGTGTGTGTGAGTGTCTCTGTGAGTGTGTGAGTGACTCTGCGAGTGTGTGTGAGTGTCTCTGCGAGTGTGTGTGAGTGTCTCTGCGAGTGTGTGTGAGTGTCTCTGTGAGTGTGTGAGTGTGTGTGAGTGTCTCTGTGAGTGTCTCTGTGAGTGTCTCTGTGAGTGTGTGTGAGTGTGTGTGAGTGTCTCTGTGAGTGTCTCTGTGAGTGTGTGTGAGTGTCTCTGTGAGTGTGTGTGAGTGTCTCTGTGAGTGTATGTGAGTGTCTCTGCGAGTGTGTGTGTCAGTCTCTGTGAGTGTGTGTGAGTGTCTCTGTGAGTGTGTGTGAGTGTCTCTGTGAGTGTGTGCGAGTGTCTCTGTGAGTGTCTCTGCGAGTGTGTGTGAGTGTCTCTGTGAGTGTGTGTGAGTGTCTCTGTGAGTGTGTGTGAGTGTCTCTGTGGGTGTGTGTGAGTCTCTGTGAGTGTGTGTGAGTGTCTCTGTGAGTGTGTGTGAGTGTCTCTGCGAGTGTGTGTGAGTGTCTCTGCGAGTGTGTGTGAGTGTCTCTGTGAGTGTGTGAGTGTCTCTGTGAGTGTGTGTGAGTGTCTCTGTGAGTGTGTGAGTGTCTCTGTGAGTGTGTGTGAGTGTCTCTGTGAGTGTGTGTGAGTGTCTCTGTGAGTGTGTGAGTGTCTCTGTGGGTGTGTGTGAGTGTCTCTGTGAGTGTGTGTGAGTGTCTCTGTGAGTGTGTGTGAGTGTCTCTGTGAGTGTGTGAGTGTCTCTGTGAGTGTGTGTGAGTGTCTCTGTGGGTGTGTGTGAGTGTCTCTGTGAGTGTGTGTGAGTGTCTCTGTGAGTGTGTGTGAGTGTCTCTGTGAGTGTGTGAGTGTCTCTGTGAGTGTGTGCGAGTGTCTCTGTGAGTGTCTCTGTGAGTGTGTGTGAGTGTCTCTGTGAGTGTGTGTGAGTGTCTCTGTGGGTGTGTGTGAGTCTCTGCGGGTGTGTGTGAGTCTCTGTGAGTGTGTGTGAGTGTCTCTGCGAGTGTGTGTGAGTGTCTCTGTGGGTGTGTGTGAGTCTCTGCGGGTGTGTGTGATTCTCTGTGAGTGTGTGTGAGTGTCTCTGCGAGTGTGTGTGAGTGTCTCTGTGAGTGTGTGTGAGTGTCTCTGTGAGTGTGTGTGAGTGTCTCTGTGGGTGTGTGTGAGTCTCTGCGGGTGTGTGTGAGTCCCTGTGAGTGTGTGTGAGTGTCTCTGTGAGTGTGTGCGAGTGTCTCTGTGAGTGTCCCTGTGAGTGTGTGTGAGTGTCTCTGTGAGTGTGTGTGAGTGTCTCTGTGAGTGTCTCTGTGGGTGTGTGTGAGTCTCTCTGCGAGTGTGTGTGAGTGTCTCTGTGAGTGTGTGTGAGTGTCTCTGTGAGTGTGTGTGAGTCTCTGTGGGTGGGGTGTGTGTGTGTGTGTGTGTATGTGTGTCTGTCTGTGTGAGTGTATGTCTGCATGTGAGAGTGTCTCTGCGGGTGTGTGTGGTTAAATAATGCCACAAGATCACGTGAGCTGTTGCTCGGTTAATTTTGGCGAGCAGTGACGCGCAGTGAACTGTGTATTCACCCCCAACATCAAGGGCAGGGCACCATGGAGTGTGAGCCAGCCGCAAATGGGAGCGACGGTGGGTAAATGACGGATATAATGTACAACATCCTACAATTCCCCACAATCCAGTCAGCCTGACTTGTCTCACGTGCAAAATTAGCCTGTAAAGTAGTGGAAAGATATAAATATAATCATCTAAAATATAAATATAATCATCTAAAAGCTTTTGAGTCGACAATCAATACACGGGACTCATTAAAATGTTAAAACATGGACTAATGATTCATTCTCCGGGAGTAATCCGACCAGCACAGGCTCCGAGATCAGTTCACGATGACCTGTGGAGCCTTCTAAATTGGATATGCCACGGCCTGTGAGTGATTGAAGGGCCCCGTGGGAGAGTGAATGGAGCAGAGGGAGGGGTGGGCCTTGTGCCACTTAGTACTCAGGCCACCAGGGGCTTCCTTCCATTACTGAGTCCGCCAACCTTCAGCCATAAGGGCTCGAGCTCCTCAGCCGATCGGTGCTTCTCTGTGCTGTCAATCAAATGGCAAACCGTATCTGACGAAGCAGAGCGTCTCCGGAGCAGTTGCTGAGTTCATTTAAATCGATAATACGGCAGCATCTTCCTTTGACTGTTTTTGTTTGATTGTGACGGTACTTTTAGCAGCAGAAACAGTCTATATTTTTGAAGTAAATTCTTGACACCCTACGGGGCGAGGGAAGCGGCGGGGGTAGATCGTGAACCTGCCGCCCAGGTGGATCGCCCGCCTGTTGTCGAAAACGCCCGGGTTTTCCTGTACATCGAAATTGATGCAGTCACTAGTTTCTATCACGGGCAGCAGATCCGGGCGGCTGGTTCTCTACATCCACCCCACTGTGATTTAAAGGGACTTGACTGGCACAGGGTGGCAGCTCATTGGTCCAAATGCCCCGCATCGCCACAGTCCTGGTCTCAGCTACACCGCTAAGGGGAGGTGCCAATGGGGTAGAGGGTAAGGGGGGTTTCGGACTATGCACATCCCTGGAATGGGGAAGGAAAGCCCAAGGGTGAGTGAACCCGGCTATTTTCATACTCACCTCCTCCATTGATGTAGGCCAAGCCGATCGGCCACCCAGTTCCTAGTTAAGGGAAATCCATTGGGAAATCACAATGGGAGGAAAAAACTTAGCAATTAGCATACCTCAAAAATATATATACCTATTTAAAATAAGTGTAAAACTGCTACAATTTCAGGTTTTTCTAGAGCGGACTTTTCTCTCAACACTCACCCCTGTGCCTCACCCCTGTGTTCCAGAAGCAGCATTTTTCCTACACTTTGTTCTGGCAGTGCAACGTAGCTCCTAAATTAACAATTAGCCCACTTGCAGTAGTCTGTTTATTGGATTTAACTTAGACTCATACTGCATTACCAAACCCTCTCCAAATGAGTGATTACCAAACAGATGCACCGACCATATTTATTTACAATTAATAGTGATATGAAACACCAACATAACTAAATGTCAATTGCACAATATGTGAAGACAAGTTCAGGGCCTGCCGCAGATACCTGCTCGGATTCAGTGGCGTTGGTCACTCCTGTACTTGGATCTCATGTCACTCACGTGTCACAGTTAACTCACACGGCCCAATATCTACTTATACAATAGTGTAACCCAGGTGTTGTAACAATGTGTCTCCCTTGACTTGAGATCTGAATACTGTAAACCTGCATGTGGCCCCACATGTGTTTCTCCAATCTTTTGATGGTTGGAACTGATAAACACTCTGATAGGGTGATGGATGAAGAAGCTGATTTATTCTGTGGAACCAAATTCCAGACTTTTCTTTCAAACTTCTCCTACAACAATTTCTGTAACAACACACAACAAAAAACACCCTAAGCTATCCTAAATAGCGGACAGAATGTTAGCTTTTTGTTTTATTTCCCTTCGGATCAGCTTCAAGCTGGGAAAATCAACCTGCGCTGTAACTTAAATCCCGAGCTCAGCCCCAGACCTACCTTCCTTCAGTCTTTTGTTAGCTCTGATTGAACATGAGATTTTCTTTCCTTTTTGTGAATTCTGACTCCAGGAAATGGAATTTCAACCCCTGACAACTATCCCTGTTGCATTCAAATGAACCGAGTCAGCTGAACCAGAATAGCCTCAAATAATCGCTGAAATGTCCAAACTAACTTTCAATGTCTGAAGCACGCTGGTTCGGACACCCCATCTAAATCTTAATCTACATCTCCAGCCGTGAATGTAACTCTTTGAGAACGGAGCTTAGCTCAATAGTAGCTTTTTTAACATATCTTACATCAACGTCCCTCTGTGGTGACATAGTTAGAAATCCTGAAACGTGACACATAACTTTGTTGAGAAAGACCCATTATAGGTCAATGACCCTTTGTAAGAATTGCTTTGGATTAAGTTTAAAAGCCTCTTATAAATGCTGAATAAAGATCGATTTCTGAATTCAGCCTATTTCTATTCTCTCACAAATCCTCTGTAGAAGCACTTGAGCGGGCGGAATGATTGTGGACCTTTCATTCTGACCAAATATCAGATTGTTGTGCTGTTTCGAGCTTCTGCTGGGTTAGAGAACTGTACTTTGAACTTCTGTTAGCTCAGTGCATTTATCCAGTGAGTATCTGGGCCAATACGAACCAGGAAGGTCCAATCTTTGATCCCCGACCTGTGCTGAGTTGGCAAGGCTCAGCCACCACTACAATCGTTCTTAGTTCTCTGGGTTAAGGTTCAGCCAGGGATCACTCCCCTGATTGTTTTCCAGAAAACCCCTACTGAAAGTGTCTGGTCATACAGTCTGTTGACACTCACTATCAAAGTTCACACACGAAGAATGGCCATTTCAGCGATATACCACAGGGGGACAATTCCAACAAAAGAAGTCAACACCTCCAGGAAAGCGGGGGAGGGGGGAGGGTCTATTTGGTGGAAGAAAATGGCGGCAAAGAAAAAAAAAATCCCGACACTTTGGGATGAAATCTATTGCAGATCTACTGAGATGAAAAGTCTGCGCTCTGCTGGTGCCAAGGATCCTGTCTGATATAACTTCGGGCTGAACTCAACACACTGCCCACTGGCCACAGGTTACAACATAAAACTCTGATTGGCCCAATACTGGTTTGTGCTGGAAGTGGAAATGTCACAAGAGCCGTAGGGGAGGCACCTCTGAAGTTGGGGTTAGGGTACTGTCTCCCTAAACCCCTCCTCTACACCACCTCTCTTCCCCCCTTCAAATTTCTTCCCGTTTCTAACCCGTGCTGTACCTGACCTGGCAGTGTTTGATGGGACAGTGTAGAGGGAGCTTTACTCTGCATCTACCCCGTGCTGTACCTGACCTGGGAGTGTTTGATGGGACAGTGTAGAGGGAGCTTTACTCTGCATCTACCCCGTGCTGTACCTGCCCTGGGAGTGTTTGATGGGACAGTGTAGAGGGAGCTTTACTCTGCATCTACCCCGTGCTGTACCTGACCTGGGAGTGTTTGATGGGACAGTGTAGAGGGAGCTTTACTCTGCATCTACCCCGTGCTGTACCTGCCCTGGGAGTGTTTGATGGGACAGTGTAGAGGGAGCTTTACTCTGCATCTACCCCGTGCTGTACCTGACCTGGGAGTGTTTGATGGGACAGTGTAGAGGGAGCTTTACTCTGCATCTACCCCGTGCTGTACCTGCCCTGGGAGTGTTTGATGGGACAGTGTAGAGGGAGCTTTACTCTGCATCTACCCCGTGCTGTACCTGACCTGGGAGTGTTTGATGGGACAGTGTAGAGGGAGCTTTACTCTGCATCTACCCCGTGCTGTACCTGACCTGGGAGTGTTTGATGGGACAGTGTAGAGGGAGCTTTACTCTGTATCCACCCCGTGCTGTACCTGACCTGGCAGTGTTTGTTGCTGATGCAGGTGAAAATGTATTCAATCCTTATGACTGGAATCCTTCACCTATAAATAGTTTTATACAAAGGAAAAATCACAAGACTTCCTGTCTGAGTGTTCAGTGGCAGTCTCACATCTCCTCGGCTCCCGCCAGTAAATGATCGATAGTGAATTTGTCGGGTCACTTGTCCTGGAGATCTATAGCACTTGTCCACTCACAGCTTGTACTGGTTGTGGTCCGGACACTAAAAGTGAGAGTGGAGAATGATTTGCAGAGCTAATTATTGATTTTCATTTTTTTTCCCATTTTCTCAATCCTTTGTGAATTCAGCCATGAATAATGAATAAAACGCTCCCTCTCCAGGCTGCTTGTGGTGACCTAACATAAGCTGCCTCTTCAAAGGCAGCATTCATGTGTTACAATGATGGACAATGAAAGGACATGTTTGTATCGAGATTTCCCAGCCCCACTGACAATGCCGATTGCTGCAGGGACCAAGGGTTTCTGTTTGACTTTCAGTCTCATTAGACTGTTACTGAACCAAGTCACAGAACATGATCTCTATAGCAACCACTATTTTAACTCTTAAAGTGGAAACTTTGCCACCAGTGGCCTTTTATGGAAGGGATCTCACCAAGGATATGAATTAACAGGGAGTCTGACCACAGACATTCATTAACGGGGAGTCTGACCACAGACATTCATTAACGGGGAGTCTGACCACAGACATTCATTAACGGGGAGTCTGACCACAGACATTCATTAACGGGGAGTCTGACCACAGACATTCATTAACGGGGAGTCTGACCACAGACATTCATTAACGGGGAGTCTGACCACAGACATTCATTAACGGGGAGTCTGACCACAGACAATCATTAACGGGGAGTCTGACCACAGACATTCATTAACGGGGAGTCTGACCACAGACATTCATTAACGGGGAGTCTGACCACAGACAATCATTAACGGGGAGTCTGACCACAGACATTCATTAACGGGGAGTCTGACCACAGACATTCATTAACAGGGAGTCTGACCACAGACATTCATTAAAGGGGAGTCTGACCACAGACATTCATTAACGGGGAGTCTGACCACAGACATTCATTAAAGGGGAGTCTGACCACAGACATTCATTAACGGGGAGTCTGACCACAGACATTCATTAACGGGGAGTCTGACCACAGACATTCATTAACGGGGAGTCTGACCACAGACATTCATTAACGGGGAGTCTGACCACAGACATTCATTAACGGGGAGTCTGACCACAGACAATCATTAACGGGGAGTCTGACCACAGACAATCATTAACAGGGAGTCTGACCACAGATATTCATTAACAGGGAGTCTGACCACAGACATTCATTAACGGGGAGTCTGACCACAGACATTCATTAACGGGGAGTCTGACCACAGACATTCATTAACGGGGAGTCTGACCACAGACATTCATTAACGGGGAGTCTGACCACAGACATTCATTAACGGGGAGTCTGACCACAGACATTCATTAACGGGGAGTCTGACCACAGACATTCATTAACGGGGAGTCTGACCACAGACAATCATTAACAGGGAGTCTGACCACAGACATTCATTAACAGGGAGTCTGACCACAGACATTCATTAACGGGGAGTCTGACCACAGACATTCATTAACGGGGAGTCTGACCACAGACATTCATTAACGGGGAGTCTGACCACAGACATTCATTAACAGGGAGTCTGACCACAGACATTCATTAACGGGGAGTCTGACCACAGACATTCATTAACGGGGAGTCTGACCACAGACATTCATTAACGGGGAGTCTGACCACAGACATTCATTAACGGGGAGTCTGACCACAGACAATCATTAACGGGGAGTCTGACCACAGACAATCATTAACAGGGAGTCTGACCACAGACATTCATTAACGGGGAGTCTGACCACAGAAATTGTTAACGGGGAGTCTGACCACAGACATTCATTAACGGGGAGTCTGACCACAGACATTCATTAACGGGGAGTCTGACCACAGACATTCATTAACGGGGAGTCTGACCACAGACAATCATTAACGGGGAGTCTGACCACAGACAATCATTAACAGGGAGTCTGACCACAGACATTCATTAACAGGGAGTCTGACCACAGACATTCATTAACGGGGAGTCTGACCACAGACAATCATTAACGGGGAGTCTGACCACAGACATTCATTAACGGGGAGTCTGACCACAGACATTCATTAACGGGGAGTCTGACCACAGACATTCATTAATGGGGAGTCTGACCACAGACATTCATTAACGGGGAGTCTGACCACAGACATTCATTAACGGGGAGTCTGACCACAGACATTCATTAACAGGGAGTCTGACCACAGACAATCATTAACGGGGAGTCTGACCACAGACATTCATTAACAGGGAGTCTGACCACAGACAATCATTAACGGGGAGTCTGACCACAGATATTCATTAATGGGGAGTCTGACCACAGACATTCATTAACGGGGAGTCTGACCACAGACATTCATTAACAGGGAGTCTGACCACAGACATTCATTAACGGGGAGTCTGACCACAGACATTCATTAACGGGGAGTCTGACCACAGACATTCATTAACGGGGAGTCTGACCACAGACATTCATTAACGGGGAGTCTGACCACAGACATTCATTAACGGGGAGTCTGACCACAGACAATCATTAACGGGGAGTCTGACCACAGACATTCATTAACGGGGAGTCTGACCACAGACATTCATTAACGGGGAGTCTGACCACAGACATTCATTAACGGGGAGTCTGACCACAGACATTCATTAACGGGGAGTCTGACCACAGACATTCATGAACGGGGAGTCTGACCACAGACAATCATTAACGGGGAGTCTGACCACAGACATTCATTAACGGGGAGTCTGACCACAGACATTCATTAACGGGGAGTCTGACCACAGACATTCATTAACCGGGAGTCTGACCACAGAAATTGTTAACGGGGAGTCTGACCACAGACAAACATTAACGGGGAGTCTGACCACAGACATTCATTAACAGGGAGTCTGACCACAGACATTCATTAACGGGGAGTCTGACCACAGACATTCATTAACGGGGAGTCTGACCACAGACATTCATTAACGGGGAGTCTGACCACAGACATTCATTAACGGGGAGTCTGACCACAGACATTCATTAACGGGGAGTCTGACCACAGACAATCATTAACGGGGAGTCTGACCACAGATATTCATTAACGGGGAGTCTGACCACAGAAATTGTTTACGGGGAGTCTGACCACAGACATTCATTAACGGGGAGTCTGACCACAGACAATCATTAACGGGGAGTCTGACCACAGATATTCATTAACGGGGAGTCTGACCACAGAAATTGTTTACGGGGAGTCTGACCACAGACATTCATTAACGGGGAGTCTGACCACAGACAATCATTAACAGGGAGTCTGACCACAGACATTCATTAACGGGGAGTCTGACCACAGACATTCATTAACAGGGAGTCTGACCACAGACATTCATTAACGGGGAGTCTGACCACAGACATTCATTAACGGGGAGTCTGACCACAGACATTCATTAACGGGGAGTCTGACCACAGACATTCATTAACGGGGAGTCTGACCACAGACATTCATTAACGGGGAGTCTGACCACAGACATTCATTAACGGGGAGTCTGACCACAGACAATCATTAACTGGGAGTCTGACCACAGACATTCATTAACGGGGAGTCTGACCACAGACAATCATTAACTGGGAGTCTGACCACAGACATTCATTAACAGGGAGTCTGACCACAGACATTCATTAACGGGGAGTCTGACCACAGACATTCATTAACTGGGAGTCTGACCACAGACATTGACGAACGTGGAGTCTGACCACAGACATTCGTTAACGGGGAGTCTGACCACAGACATTCATTAACGGGGAGTCTGACCACAGACATTCATCAACTGGGAGTCTGACCACAGACAATCATTAACGGGGAGTCTGACCACAGACATTCATTAACGGGGAGTCTGACCACAGACATTCATTAACTGGGAGTCTGACCACAGACAATCATTAACGGGGAGTCTGACCACAGACATTCATTAACGGGGAGTCTGACCACAGACATTCATTAACGGGGAGTCTGACCACAGACATTCATTAACGGGGAGTCTGACCACAGACATTCATTAACGGGGAGTCTGACCACAGACATTCATTAACGGGGAGTCTGACCACAGACATTCATTAACGGCGAGTCTGACCACAGACATTCATTAACAGGGAGTCTGACCACAGACATTCATTAACGGGGAGTCTGACCACAGACATTCATTAACGGGGAGTCTGACCACAGACATTCATTAACGGGGAGTCTGACCACAGACATTCATTAACGGGGAGTCTGACCACAGACATTCATTAACGGGGAGTCTGACCACAGACATTCATTAACGGGGAGTCTGACCACAGACAATCATTAACGGGGAGTCTGACCACAGACATTCATTAACGTGGAGTCTGACCACAGACATTCATTAACGTGGAGTCTGACCACAGACATTCATTAACCGGGAGTCTGACCACAGAAATTGTTAACGGGGAGTCTGACCACAGACAATCATTAACGGGGAGTCTGACCACAGACATTCATTAACAGGGAGTCTGACCACAGACATTCATTAACGGGGAGTCTGACCACAGACATTCATTAACGGCGAGTCTGACCACAGACAATCATTAACGGGGAGTCTGACCACAGACATTCATTAACAGGGAGTCTGACCACAGACATTCATTAACGGGGAGTCTGACCACAGACATTCATTAACGGCGAGTCTGACCACAGACATTCATTAAAGGGGAGTCTGACCACAGACAATCATTAACAGGGAGTCTGACCACAGACATTCATTAACAGGGAGTCTGACCACAGACATTCATTAACAGGGAGTCTGACCACAGACATTCATTAACAGGGAGTCTGACCACAGACATTCATTAACAGGGAGTCTGACCACAGACATTCATTAACGGGGAGTCTGACCACAGACATTCATTAACGGCGAGTCTGACCACAGACAATCATTAACGGGGAGTCTGACCACAGACATTCATTAACAGGGAGTCTGACCACAGACATTCATTAACAGGGAGTCTGACCACAGACATTCATTAACGGGGAGTCTGACCACAGACATTCATTAACGGCGAGTCTGACCACAGACATTCATTAACGGGGAGTCTGACCACAGATATTCATTAACAGGGAGTCTGACCACAGACATTCATTAACGGGGAGTCTGACCACAGACATTCATTAACGGGGAGTCTGACCACAGACATTCATTAACGGGGAGTCTGACCACAGACAATCATTAACAGGGAGTCTGACCACAGACATTCATTAACGGGGAGTCTGACCACAGACATTCATTAACGGGGAGTCTGACCACAGACATTCATTAACAGGGAGTCTGACCACAGAAATTGTTAACGGGGAGTCTGACCACAGACAATCATTAACGGGGAGTCTGACCACAGACATTCATTAACGGGGAGTCTGACCACAGACATTGACGAACGTGGAGTCTGACCACAGACATTCGTTAACGGGGAGTCTGACCACAGACATTCATTAACTGGGAGTCTGACCACAGACATTCATTAACGGGGAGTCTGACCACAGACATTCATTAACGGGGAGTCTGACCACAGACATTCATTAACGGGGAGTCTGACCACAGACAATCATTAACGGGGAGTCTGACCACAGACATTCATTAACGGGGAGTCTGACCACAGACATTCATTAACGGGGAGTCTGACCACAGACAATCATTAACGGGGAGTCTGACCACAGACATTCATTAACGGGGAGTCTGACCACAGACATTCATTAACGGGGAGTCTGACCACAGACATTCATTAACGGGGAGTCTGACCACAGACATTCATTAACTGGGAGTCTGACCACAGACATTCATTAACTGGGAGTCTGACCACAGACATTCATTAACAGGGAGTCTGACCACAGACATTCATTAACGGGGAGTCTGACCACAGACATTCATTAACAGGGAGTCTGACCACAGACATTCATTAACTGGGAGTCTGACCACAGACATTGACGAACGTGGAGTCTGACCACAGACATTCATTAACGGGGAGTCTGACCACAGACATTCATTAACGGGGAGTCTGACCACAGACATTCATTAACTGGGAGTCTGACCACAGACATTCATTAACGGGGAGTCTGACCACAGACATTCATTAACTGGGAGTCTGACCACAGACATTCATTAACGGGGAGTCTGACCACAGACATTCATTAACGGGGAGTCTGACCACAGACATTCATTAACGGGGAGTCTGACCACAGACAATCATTAACGGGGAGTCTGACCACAGACATTCATTAACGGGGAGTCTGACCACAGACATTCATTAACTGGGAGTCTGACCACAGACATTCATTAACGGGGAGTCTGACCACAGACATTCATTAACGGGGAGTCTGACCACAGACATTCATTAACGGGGAGTCTGACCACAGACAATCATTAACGGGGAGTCTGACCACAGACATTCATTAACGGGGAGTCTGACCACAGACATTCATTAACGGGGAGTCTGACCACAGACAATCATTAACGGGGAGTCTGACCACAGACATTCATTAACGGGGAGTCTGACCACAGACATTCATTAACGGGGAGTCTGACCACAGACATTCATTAACGGGGAGTCTGACCACAGACATTCATTAACAGGGAGTCTGACCACAGACATTCATTAATGGGGAGTCTGACCACAGACATTCATTAACTGGGAGTCTGACCACAGACATTCATTAACTGGGAGTCTGACCACAGACATTCATTAACAGGGAGTCTGACCACAGACATTCATTAACGGGGAGTCTGACCACAGACATTCATTAACAGGGAGTCTGACCACAGACATTCATTAACTGAGAGTCTGACCACAGACATTGACGAACGTGGAGTCTGACCACAGACATTCATTAACGGGGAGTCTGACCACAGACATTCATTAACGGGGAGTCTGACCACAGACATTCATTAACAGGGAGTCTGACCACAGACATTCATTAATGGGGAGTCTGACCACAGACATTCATTAACTGGGAGTCTGACCACAGACATTCATTAACTGGGAGTCTGACCACAGACATTCATTAACAGGGAGTCTGACCACAGACATTCATTAACGGGGAGTCTGACCACAGATATTCATTAATGGGGAGTCTGACCACAGACATTCATTTACGGCGAGTCTGACCACAGACATTCATTAACGGGGAGTCTGACCACAGACATTCATTAACGGGGAGTCTGACCACAGACATTCATTAACGGGGAGTCTGACCACAGACATTCATTAACGGGGAGTCTGACAACAGATATTCATTAATGGGGAGTCTGACCACAGACATTCATTTACGGCGAGTCTGACCACAGACATTCATTAACGGGGAGTCTGACCACAGACATTCATTAACGGGGAGTCTGACCACAGACATTCATTAACGGGGAGTCTGACCACAGACATTCATTAACGGGGAGTCTGACCACAGAAATTGTTAACGGGGAGTCTGACCACAGACATTCATTAACAGGGAGTCTGACCACAGAAATTGTTAACGGGGAGTCTGACCACAGATATTCATTAACGGGGAGTCTGACCACAGAAATTGTTAATGGGGAGTCTGACCACAGACATTCATTAACGGGGAGTCTGACCACAGACAATCATTAACGGGGAGTCTGACCACAGACATTCATTAACAGGGAGTCTGACCACAGACATTCATTAACGGGGAGTCTGACCACAGACATTCATTAACGGCGAGTCTGACCACAGACATTCATTAACAGGGAGTCTGACCACAGACATTCATTAACGGGGAGTCTGACCACAGACATTCATTAACAGGGAGTCTGACCACAGACATTCATTAACGGGGAGTCTGACCACAGACATTCATTAACGGGGAGTCTGACCACAGACATTCATTAACGGGGAGTCTGACCACAGACATTCATTAACGGCGAGTCTGACCACAGACATTCATTAACAGGGAGTCTGACCACAGACATTCATTAACGGGGAGTCTGACCACAGACATTCATTAACGGGGAGTCTGACCACAGACATTCATTAACGGGGAGTCTGACCACAGACATTCATTAACGGGGAGTCTGACCACAGACATTCATTAACGGGGAGTCTGACCACAGACATTCATTAACGGGGAGTCTGACCACAGACAATCATTAACGGGGAGTCTGACCACAGACATTCATTAACGTGGAGTCTGACCACAGACATTCATTAACGTGGAGTCTGACCACAGACATTCATTAACCGGGAGTCTGACCACAGAAATTGTTAACGGGGAGTCTGACCACAGACAATCATTAACGGGGAGTCTGACCACAGACATTCATTAACCGGGAGTCTGACCACAGAAATTGTTAACGGGGAGTCTGACCACAGACAATCATTAACGGGGAGTCTGACCACAGACATTCATTAACAGGGAGTCTGACCACAGACATTCATTAACGGGGAGTCTGACCACAGACATTCATTAACGGCGAGTCTGACCACAGACATTCATTAAAGGGGAGTCTGACCACAGACAATCATTAACAGGGAGTCTGACCACAGACATTCATTAACAGGGAGTCTGACCACAGACATTCATTAACAGGGAGTCTGACCACAGACATTCATTAACAGGGAGTCTGACCACAGACATTCATTAACAGGGAGTCTGACCACAGACATTCATTAACGGGGAGTCTGACCACAGACATTCATTAACGGCGAGTCTGACCACAGACAATCATTAACGGGGAGTCTGACCACAGACATTCATTAACAGGGAGTCTGACCACAGACATTCATTAACGGCGAGTCTGACCACAGACATTCATTAACGGGGAGTCTGACCACAGACATTCATTAACGGGGAGTCTGACCACAGACATTCATTAACGGCGAGTCTGACCACAGACATTCATTAACGGGGAGTCTGACCACAGACATTCATTAACGGGGAGTCTGACCACAGACATTCATTAACGGCGAGTCTGACCACAGACATTCATTAACGGGGAGTCTGACCACAGATATTCATTAACAGGGAGTCTGACCACAGACATTCATTAACGGGGAGTCTGACCACAGACATTCATTAACGGGGAGTCTGACCACAGACATTCATTAACGGGGAGTCTGACCACAGACATTCATTAACGGGGAGTCTGACCACAGACATTCATTAACGGGGAGTCTGACCACAGACATTCATTAACGGGGAGTCTGACCACAGACATTCATTAACGGGGAGTCTGACCACAGACATTCATTAACAGGGAGTCTGACCACAGAAATTGTTAACGGGGAGTCTGACCACAGACAATCATTAACGGGGAGTCTGACCACAGACATTCATTAACGGGGAGTCTGACCACAGACATTCATTAACAGGGAGTCTGACCACAGACATTCATTAACGGGGAGTCTGCCCACAGACATTCATTAACGGGGAGTCTGACCACAGACATTCATTAACTGGGAGTCTGACCACAGACATTCATTAACGGGGAGTCTGACCACAGACATTCATTAACGGGGAGTCTGACCACAGACATTCATTAACGGGGAGTCTGACCACAGACAATCATTAACGGGGAGTCTGACCACAGACATTCATTAACGGGGAGTCTGACCACAGACATTCATTACCGGGGAGTCTGACCACAGACATTCATTAACAGGGAGTCTGACCACAGACAATCATTAACTGGGAGTCTGACCACAGACATTCATTAACGGGGAGTCTGACCACAGACATTCATTAACGGGGAGTCTGACCACAGACATTCATTAACGGGGAGTCTGACCACAGACATTCATTAACGTGGAGTCTGACCACAGACATTCATTAACCGGGAGTCTGACCACAGAAATTGTTAACGGGGAGTCTGACCACAGACAATCATTAACGGGGAGTCTGACCACAGACATTCATTAACGGGGAGTCTGACCACAGACATTCATTAACCGGGAGTCTGACCACAGAAATTGTTAACGGGGAGTCTGACCACAGACAATCATTAACGGGGAGTCTGACCACAGACATTCATTAACGGGGAGTCTGACCACAGACATTCATTAACGGGGAGTCTGACCACAGACAATCATTAACGGGGAGTCTGACCACAGACAATCATTAACAGGGAGTCTGACCACAGACATTCATTAACAGGGAGTCTGACCACAGACATTCATTAACGGGGAGTCTGACCACAGACAATCATTAACGGGGAGTCTGACCACAGACATTCATTAACGGGGAGTCTGACCACAGACATTCATTAACGGGGAGTCTGACCACAGACATTCATTAATGGGGAGTCTGACCACAGACATTCATTAACGGGGAGTCTGACCACAGACATTCATTAACGGGGAGTCTGACCACAGACATTCATTAACAGGGAGTCTGACCACAGACAATCATTAACGGGGAGTCTGACCACAGACATTCATTAACAGGGAGTCTGACCACAGACAATCATTAACGGGGAGTCTGACCACAGATATTCATTAATGGGGAGTCTGACCACAGACATTCATTAACGGGGAGTCTGACCACAGACATTCATTAACAGGGAGTCTGACCACAGACATTCATTAACGGGGAGTCTGACCACAGACATTCATTAACGGGGAGTCTGACCACAGACATTCATTAACGGGGAGTCTGACCACAGACATTCATTAACGGGGAGTCTGACCACAGACATTCATTAACGGGGAGTCTGACCACAGACAATCATTAACGGGGAGTCTGACCACAGACATTCATTAACGGGGAGTCTGACCACAGACATTCATTAACGGGGAGTCTGACCACAGACATTCATTAACGGGGAGTCTGACCACAGACATTCATTAACGGGGAGTCTGACCACAGACATTCATGAACGGGGAGTCTGACCACAGACAATCATTAACGGGGAGTCTGACCACAGACATTCATTAACGGGGAGTCTGACCACAGACATTCATTAACGGGGAGTCTGACCACAGACATTCATTAACCGGGAGTCTGACCACAGAAATTGTTAACGGGGAGTCTGACCACAGACAAACATTAACGGGGAGTCTGACCACAGACATTCATTAACAGGGAGTCTGACCACAGACATTCATTAACGGGGAGTCTGACCACAGACATTCATTAACGGGGAGTCTGACCACAGACATTCATTAACGGGGAGTCTGACCACAGACATTCATTAACGGGGAGTCTGACCACAGACATTCATTAACGGGGAGTCTGACCACAGACAATCATTAACGGGGAGTCTGACCACAGATATTCATTAACGGGGAGTCTGACCACAGAAATTGTTTACGGGGAGTCTGACCACAGACATTCATTAACGGGGAGTCTGACCACAGACAATCATTAACGGGGAGTCTGACCACAGATATTCATTAACGGGGAGTCTGACCACAGAAATTGTTTACGGGGAGTCTGACCACAGACATTCATTAACGGGGAGTCTGACCACAGACAATCATTAACAGGGAGTCTGACCACAGACATTCATTAACGGGGAGTCTGACCACAGACATTCATTAACAGGGAGTCTGACCACAGACATTCATTAACGGGGAGTCTGACCACAGACATTCATTAACGGGGAGTCTGACCACAGACATTCATTAACGGGGAGTCTGACCACAGACATTCATTAACGGGGAGTCTGACCACAGACATTCATTAACGGGGAGTCTGACCACAGACATTCATTAACGGGGAGTCTGACCACAGACAATCATTAACTGGGAGTCTGACCACAGACATTCATTAACGGGGAGTCTGACCACAGACAATCATTAACTGGGAGTCTGACCACAGACATTCATTAACAGGGAGTCTGACCACAGACATTCATTAACGGGGAGTCTGACCACAGACATTCATTAACTGGGAGTCTGACCACAGACATTGACGAACGTGGAGTCTGATCACAGACATTCGTTAACGGGGAGTCTGACCACAGACATTCATTAACGGGGAGTCTGACCACAGACATTCATCAACTGGGAGTCTGACCACAGACAATCATTAACGGGGAGTCTGACCACAGACATTCATTAACGGGGAGTCTGACCACAGACATTCATTAACTGGGAGTCTGACCACAGACAATCATTAACGGGGAGTCTGACCACAGACATTCATTAACGGGGAGTCTGACCACAGACATTCATTAACGGGGAGTCTGACCACAGACATTCATTAACGGGGAGTCTGACCACAGACATTCATTAACGGGGAGTCTGACCACAGACATTCATTAACGGGGAGTCTGACCACAGACATTCATTAACGGCGAGTCTGACCACAGACATTCATTAACAGGGAGTCTGACCACAGACATTCATTAACGGGGAGTCTGACCACAGACATTCATTAACGGGGAGTCTGACCACAGACATTCATTAACGGGGAGTCTGACCACAGACATTCATTAACGGGGAGTCTGACCACAGACATTCATTAACGGGGAGTCTGACCACAGACATTCATTAACGGGGAGTCTGACCACAGACAATCATTAACGGGGAGTCTGACCACAGACATTCATTAACGTGGAGTCTGACCACAGACATTCATTAACGTGGAGTCTGACCACAGACATTCATTAACCGGGAGTCTGACCACAGAAATTGTTAACGGGGAGTCTGACCACAGACAATCATTAACGGGGAGTCTGACCACAGACATTCATTAACAGGGAGTCTGACCACAGACATTCATTAACGGGGAGTCTGACCACAGACATTCATTAACGGCGAGTCTGACCACAGACAATCATTAACGGGGAGTCTGACCACAGACATTCATTAACAGGGAGTCTGACCACAGACATTCATTAACGGGGAGTCTGACCACAGACATTCATTAACGGCGAGTCTGACCACAGACATTCATTAAAGGGGAGTCTGACCACAGACAATCATTAACAGGGAGTCTGACCACAGACATTCATTAACAGGGAGTCTGACCACAGACATTCATTAACAGGGAGTCTGACCACAGACATTCATTAACAGGGAGTCTGACCACAGACATTCATTAACAGGGAGTCTGACCACAGACATTCATTAACGGGGAGTCTGACCACAGACATTCATTAACGGCGAGTCTGACCACAGACAATCATTAACGGGGAGTCTGACCACAGACATTCATTAACAGGGAGTCTGACCACAGACATTCATTAACAGGGAGTCTGACCACAGACATTCATTAACGGGGAGTCTGACCACAGACATTCATTAACGGCGAGTCTGACCACAGACATTCATTAACGGGGAGTCTGACCACAGATATTCATTAACAGGGAGTCTGACCACAGACATTCATTAACGGGGAGTCTGACCACAGACATTCATTAACGGGGAGTCTGACCACAGACATTCATTAACGGGGAGTCTGACCACAGACAATCATTAACAGGGAGTCTGACCACAGACATTCATTAACGGGGAGTCTGACCACAGACATTCATTAACGGGGAGTCTGACCACAGACATTCATTAACAGGGAGTCTGACCACAGAAATTGTTAACGGGGAGTCTGACCACAGACAATCATTAACGGGGAGTCTGACCACAGACATTCATTAACGGGGAGTCTGACCACAGACATTCATTAACAGGGAGTCTGACCACAGACATTCATTAACAGGGAGTCTGACCACAGACATTCATTAACGGGGAGTCTGCCCACAGACATTCATTAACGGGGAGTCTGACCACAGACATTCATTAACTGGGAGTCTGACCACAGACATTCATTAACGGGGAGTCTGACCACAGACATTCATTAACGGGGAGTCTGACCACAGACATTCATTAACGGGGAGTCTGACCACAGACATTGACGAACGTGGAGTCTGACCACAGACATTCGTTAACGGGGAGTCTGACCACAGACATTCATTAACTGGGAGTCTGACCACAGACATTCATTAACGGGGAGTCTGACCACAGACATTCATTAACGGGGAGTCTGACCACAGACATTCATTAACGGGGAGTCTGACCACAGACAATCATTAACGGGGAGTCTGACCACAGACATTCATTAACGGGGAGTCTGACCACAGACATTCATTAACGGGGAGTCTGACCACAGACAATCATTAACGGGGAGTCTGACCACAGACATTCATTAACGGGGAGTCTGACCACAGACATTCATTAACGGGGAGTCTGACCACAGACATTCATTAACGGGGAGTCTGACCACAGACATTCATTAACTGGGAGTCTGACCACAGACATTCATTAACTGGGAGTCTGACCACAGACATTCATTAACAGGGAGTCTGACCACAGACATTCATTAACGGGGAGTCTGACCACAGACATTCATTAACAGGGAGTCTGACCACAGACATTCATTAACTGGGAGTCTGACCACAGACATTGACGAACGTGGAGTCTGACCACAGACATTCATTAACGGGGAGTCTGACCACAGACATTCATTAACGGGGAGTCTGACCACAGACATTCATTAACTGGGAGTCTGACCACAGACATTCATTAACGGGGAGTCTGACCACAGACATTCATTAACTGGGAGTCTGACCACAGACATTCATTAACGGGGAGTCTGACCACAGACATTCATTAACGGGGAGTCTGACCACAGACATTCATTAACGGGGAGTCTGACCACAGACAATCATTAACGGGGAGTCTGACCACAGACATTCATTAACGGGGAGTCTGACCACAGACATTCATTAACTGGGAGTCTGACCACAGACATTCATTAACGGGGAGTCTGACCACAGACATTCATTAACGGGGAGTCTGACCACAGACATTCATTAACGGGGAGTCTGACCACAGACAATCATTAACGGGGAGTCTGACCACAGACATTCATTAACGGGGAGTCTGACCACAGACATTCATTAACGGGGAGTCTGACCACAGACAATCATTAACGGGGAGTCTGACCACAGACATTCATTAACGGGGAGTCTGACCACAGACATTCATTAACGGGGAGTCTGACCACAGACATTCATTAACGGGGAGTCTGACCACAGACATTCATTAACAGGGAGTCTGACCACAGACATTCATTAATGGGGAGTCTGACCACAGACATTCATTAACTGGGAGTCTGACCACAGACATTCATTAACTGGGAGTCTGACCACAGACATTCATTAACAGGGAGTCTGACCACAGACATTCATTAACGGGGAGTCTGACCACAGACATTCATTAACAGGGAGTCTGACCACAGACATTCATTAACTGAGAGTCTGACCACAGACATTGACGAACGTGGAGTCTGACCACAGACATTCATTAACGGGGAGTCTGACCACAGACATTCATTAACGGGGAGTCTGACCACAGACATTCATTAACAGGGAGTCTGACCACAGACATTCATTAATGGGGAGTCTGACCACAGACATTCATTAACTGGGAGTCTGACCACAGACATTCATTAACTGGGAGTCTGACCACAGACATTCATTAACAGGGAGTCTGACCACAGACATTCATTAACGGGGAGTCTGACCACAGATATTCATTAATGGGGAGTCTGACCACAGACATTCATTTACGGCGAGTCTGACCACAGACATTCATTAACGGGGAGTCTGACCACAGACATTCATTAACGGGGAGTCTGACCACAGACATTCATTAACGGGGAGTCTGACCACAGACATTCATTAACGGGGAGTCTGACAACAGATATTCATTAATGGGGAGTCTGACCACAGACATTCATTTACGGCGAGTCTGACCACAGACATTCATTAACGGGGAGTCTGACCACAGACATTCATTAACGGGGAGTCTGACCACAGACATTCATTAACGGGGAGTCTGACCACAGACATTCATTAACGGGGAGTCTGACCACAGAAATTGTTAACGGGGAGTCTGACCACAGACATTCATTAACAGGGAGTCTGACCACAGAAATTGTTAACGGGGAGTCTGACCACAGATATTCATTAACGGGGAGTCTGACCACAGAAATTGTTAATGGGGAGTCTGACCACAGACATTCATTAACGGGGAGTCTGACCACAGACAATCATTAACGGGGAGTCTGACCACAGACATTCATTAACAGGGAGTCTGACCACAGACATTCATTAACGGGGAGTCTGACCACAGACATTCATTAACGGCGAGTCTGACCACAGACATTCATTAACAGGGAGTCTGACCACAGACATTCATTAACGGGGAGTCTGACCACAGACATTCATTAACAGGGAGTCTGACCACAGACATTCATTAACGGGGAGTCTGACCACAGACATTCATTAACGGGGAGTCTGACCACAGACATTCATTAACGGGGAGTCTGACCACAGACATTCATTAACGGCGAGTCTGACCACAGACATTCATTAACAGGGAGTCTGACCACAGACATTCATTAACGGGGAGTCTGACCACAGACATTCATTAACGGGGAGTCTGACCACAGACATTCATTAACGGGGAGTCTGACCACAGACATTCATTAACGGGGAGTCTGACCACAGACATTCATTAACGGGGAGTCTGACCACAGACATTCATTAACGGGGAGTCTGACCACAGACAATCATTAACGGGGAGTCTGACCACAGACATTCATTAACGTGGAGTCTGACCACAGACATTCATTAACGTGGAGTCTGACCACAGACATTCATTAACCGGGAGTCTGACCACAGAAATTGTTAACGGGGAGTCTGACCACAGACAATCATTAACGGGGAGTCTGACCACAGACATTCATTAACCGGGAGTCTGACCACAGAAATTGTTAACGGGGAGTCTGACCACAGACAATCATTAACGGGGAGTCTGACCACAGACATTCATTAACAGGGAGTCTGACCACAGACATTCATTAACGGGGAGTCTGACCACAGACATTCATTAACGGCGAGTCTGACCACAGACATTCATTAAAGGGGAGTCTGACCACAGACAATCATTAACAGGGAGTCTGACCACAGACATTCATTAACAGGGAGTCTGACCACAGACATTCATTAACAGGGAGTCTGACCACAGACATTCATTAACAGGGAGTCTGACCACAGACATTCATTAACAGGGAGTCTGACCACAGACATTCATTAACGGGGAGTCTGACCACAGACATTCATTAACGGCGAGTCTGACCACAGACAATCATTAACGGGGAGTCTGACCACAGACATTCATTAACAGGGAGTCTGACCACAGACATTCATTAACGGCGAGTCTGACCACAGACATTCATTAACGGGGAGTCTGACCACAGACATTCATTAACGGGGAGTCTGACCACAGATATTCATTAACGGCGAGTCTGACCACAGACATTCATTAACGGGGAGTCTGACCACAGACATTCATTAACGGGGAGTCTGACCACAGACATTCATTAACGGCGAGTCTGACCACAGACATTCATTAACGGGGAGTCTGACCACAGATATTCATTAACAGGGAGTCTGACCACAGACATTCATTAACGGGGAGTCTGACCACAGACATTCATTAACGGGGAGTCTGACCACAGACATTCATTAACGGGGAGTCTGACCACAGACATTCATTAACGGGGAGTCTGACCACAGACATTCATTAACGGGGAGTCTGACCACAGACATTCATTAACGGGGAGTCTGACCACAGACATTCATTAACGGGGAGTCTGACCACAGACATTCATTAACAGGGAGTCTGACCACAGAAATTGTTAACGGGGAGTCTGACCACAGACAATCATTAACGGGGAGTCTGACCACAGACATTCATTAACGGGGAGTCTGACCACAGACATTCATTAACAGGGAGTCTGACCACAGACATTCATTAACGGGGAGTCTGCCCACAGACATTCATTAACGGGGAGTCTGACCACAGACATTCATTAACTGGGAGTCTGACCACAGACATTCATTAACGGGGAGTCTGACCACAGACATTCATTAACGGGGAGTCTGACCACAGACATTCATTAACGGGGAGTCTGACCACAGACAATCATTAACGGGGAGTCTGACCACAGACATTCATTAACGGGGAGTCTGACCACAGACATTCATTACCGGGGAGTCTGACCACAGACATTCATTAACAGGGAGTCTGACCACAGACAATCATTAACTGGGAGTCTGACCACAGACATTCATTAACGGGGAGTCTGACCACAGACATTCATTAACGGGGAGTCTGACCACAGACATTCATTAACGGGGAGTCTGACCACAGACATTCATTAACGTGGAGTCTGACCACAGACATTCATTAACCGGGAGTCTGACCACAGAAATTGTTAACGGGGAGTCTGACCACAGACAATCATTAACGGGGAGTCTGACCACAGACATTCATTAACGGGGAGTCTGACCACAGACATTCATTAACCGGGAGTCTGACCACAGAAATTGTTAACGGGGAGTCTGACCACAGACAATCATTAACGGGGAGTCTGACCACAGACATTCATTAACGGGGAGTCTGACCACAGACAATCATTAACAGGGAGTCTGACCACAGACATTCATTAACGGGGAGTCTGACCACAGACATTCATTAACGGGGAGTCTGACCACAGACATTCATTAACGGGGAGTCTGACCACAGACATTCATTAACGGGGAGTCTGACCACAGACATTCATTAACGGGGAGTCTGACCACAGACATTCATTAACGGGGAGTCTGACCACAGACATTCATTAACGGGGAGTCTGACCACAGACATTCATTAACGGGGAGTCTGACCACAGACTATCATTAACGGGGAGTCTGACCACAGACATTCATTAACGGGGAGTCTGACCACAGACATTCATTAACGGGGAGTCTGACCACAGACATTCATTAACGGGGAGTCTGACCACAGACATTCATTAACGGGGAGTCTGACCACAGACATTCATTAACAGGGAGTCTGACCACAGACATTCATTAACGGGGAGTATGACCACAGACAATCATTAACGGGGAGTCTGACCACAGACATTCATTAACAGGGAGTCTGACCACAGACATTCATTAACGGGGAGTATGACCACAGACATTCATTAACGGGGAGTCTGACCACAGACAATCATTAACGGGGAGTCTGACCACAGACATTCATTAACGGGGAGTCTGACCACAGACATTCATTAACTGGGAGTCTGACCACAGACATTCATTAACGGGGAGTCTGACCACAGACATTCATTAACGGGGAGTATGACCACAGACATTCATTAACGGGGAGTCTGACCACAGACATTCATTAACGGGGAGTCTGACCACAGACATTCATTAACGGGGAGTCTGACCACAGACATTCATTAAAGGGGAGTCTGACCACAGACATTCATTAACGGGGAGTCTGACCACAGACATTCATTAACTGGGAGTCTGACCACAGACATTGACGAACGTGGAGTCTGACCACAGACATTCGTTAACGGGGAGTCTGACCACAGACATTCATTAACGGGGAGTCTGACCACAGACATTCATTAACGGGGAGTCTGACCACAGACATTCATTAACGGGGAGTCTGACCACAGACATTCATTAACGGGGAGTCTGACCACAGACATTCATTAACGGGGAGTCTGACCACAGACAATCATTAACGGGGAGTCTGACCACAGACATTCATTAACGGGGAGTCTGACCACAGACATTCGTTAATGTGGATTCTGACCACAGACATTCATTAACGGGGAGTCTGACCTCAGACATTCATTAACTGGGAGTCTGGCCACAGACATTCATTAACTGGGAGTCTGGCCACAGATATTCATTAACGGGGAGTCTGACCACAGACATTCATTAACGGGGAGTCTGACCACAGACATTCATTAACAGGGAGTCTGACCACAGACATTCATTAACAGGGATGAAACTCTCATTGTGCATGTCTCCCTCACTATATCACTTGTAAACAATTTCACAACACCAAGTTATAGTCCAACAAATTTATTTTAAATTCCACATGCTTTCGGAGGCTTCCTCCTTCCTCAGGTGAACGGTGTGGAAATGAAATTTTCGAATCCTTCGCATTTGAAATGCCGCGAGACTAGTGGGCTCAATTTATGCCCCACTACCAAAATGGACCCCATTGGTCTCGCGGCGGACACAGAGGAATTCATCAGGAGAATGAGGCTCCAGGAATTCTACCACAAACCCCAAGATTTCAGCAGCAAACCCAATGAGACAATCAACGATCCGGAACAGCAGACAGAGGGATCCGCGGTACAGCAACCGAAGAGGAAAGAGTCAAACTGGACTCCTCCGGAGGGTCGCTGCCCTCAGCTTGACATGTATGCCCAAGCTGTCAGGAAATGCGTCAATGCCAGATTCATCAGGCGCACTCAGAAGACAGTCCAGAATGTCACCCGAGCACAATGCAACGCCATCAACGCTCTCAAGACCAACCGCAACATCGTCATCAAACCAGCGGACAAAGGAGGAGCCATCGTCATACAGAACAGAACGGACTATTGCAAAGAAGCATACCGACAACTGGACAACCAGGAACACTACAGACGGTTACCCACAGACCCGACCAAAGAACACACCCATCAGCTCAACAAACTGATCAAGACCTTCGATCCAGACCTTCAAAACATCCTACGCACTCCCAGTCGGGGAACACTTCAGCAGTCATGGACATTCAGCCACCGACCTTCGGGTAAGCGTTCTCCAAGGCGGCCTTCGAGACACACAACAACGCAAAATCGTCGAGCAGAAATTGAAAGCCAAGTTCCGTACCCATGAGGACGGCCTCAACCGGGATCTTGGGTTCATGTCACGCTACACGTAACCCCACCAGCGAACAAATGTTATCTGTTTTTAATATAACGGGTCATTAACTGTCTTCCTTCTCTCTCTCTCTCTTTTTTTTGGGGGTTTGTATATTCGGTGGCCTTTTAGGTGACACCTTTCTGTCTGCTCACTGTGATTGCCTTGGCAACGGGCAGTAATCACCAGGCATTGTTCTGTGATTTTCAAATGCGAAGGATTCGAAAATTTCATTTCCACACCGTTCACCTGAGGAAGGAGGAAGCCTCCGAAAGCTTGTGGAATTTAAAATAAATTTGTTGGACTATAACTTGGTGTTGTAAAATTGTTTACAATTGTCAACCCCAGTCCATCACCGGCATCTCCACATCATCAATATATCACATATACCCTTCTAAGTCAATTGAACACACAGTGTGTATGTCTTTCTCATTGTGTGGAGGACACAAAGAGTCTGCAAAGGGATATTGATTGGTTAAGTGAGTGCTCAAGAAGGTGGCAGGTGGAATATATCGTGGGGAAATGTGAGGTTATTCACTTTGGTCGGAAGAATAGAAAAACAGAATATTTTTTAAATGGTGAGAAACTATTTTGGTGTTCAGAGAGACTTTGGTGTCCTTGTACAAGAAACACAAAAAGTTAGCATGCAGGTAGAGCAGGCAATTAGGAAGGCAAACGGCATGTTGGCCTTTATGGCAAGTGTGTTGGAGTACAAGAATAAGGAAGTCTTACTATAGTTGTACAGGGCATTGGTGAGACCTCACCTGCAGTACTGCGTACAGTTTTGGTCTCCTTATCGAAGGAAGGATATACTTGCCTTAGAGGCGATGCAGCAAAGGTTCACGAGATTGATTCCTGGGATGAGAGGGTTGTGCCATGAGGAGAGGTTGAGTAGAATGGGCCTATACTCTCTGGAGTTTAGAAGAATGAAAGATAATCTCATTTAAACATACAAGAATCTGAGAGGGCTTGACAGGGTAGATGCTGAGAGATTGTTTCCCCTGGCTAGAGAGTCGAAAACTAGGGGGCATAGTCGAAGGATAAGGGGTCGACCATTCAAAACTGAGATGAGGAGGAATTTCTTCACTTAGAAGGTTGTGAATCTTTGGAATTCTCTACCCCAGAGGGCTGTGGATGCTGAGTCATTGAGTATGTTCAAGGCTAAGACAGAAAAATTTTCAGACTGGGGGAATCAAGGGACTTGGAGATCGGGCGGGAATGTGGAGTTGGGGTAGAAGATCAGCCATGATCTGATTGAATGACGGAGCAGGCTCGAGGGGCCGTATGGCCTATTCCTGCTCCTATTTCTTATGAACCTATATTCTTATTATATCATGTATATCCCTCAACCTCGATCGAACACACAGTGTGCATGTTTCCCTCATTATATCATGTATATCCCTCACCCTCAATCAAACATACAGTGTGCATGTTTCCTCATTAAATCATGAAAATCCCTCACTCTCAATCAAACATACAGTGTGCATGTTTCCTCATTATATCATGTATATCCCTCACCCTCGATCGAACACACAGTGTGCATGTTCCCCTCATTATATCATGTATATCCCTCACCCTCGATCGAACACACAATGTGCATGTTTCCTCATTATATCATGTATATCCCTCACCCTCGATCGAACACACAGTGTGCATGTTTCCTCATTATATCATGTATATCCCTCACTCTCAATCGAACACACAGTGTGCATGTTTCCCTCATTATATCATGTATATCCCTCACCCTCGATCGAACACACAGTGTGCATGTTTCCCTCATTAAATCATGTATATCCCTCAACCTCGATCGAACACACAGTGTGCATGTTTCCCTCATTATATCATGTATATCCCTCACCCTCAATCAAACATACAGTGTGCATGTTTCCTCATTAAATCATGAAAATCCCTCACTCTCAATCAAACATACAGTGTGCATGTTTCCTCATTATATCATGTATATCCCTCACCCTCGATCGAACACACAGTGTGCATGTTCCCCTCATTATATCATGTATATCCCTCACCCTCGATCGAACACACAATGTGCATGTTTCCTCATTATATCATGTATATCCCTCACCCTCGATCGAACACACAGTGTGCATGTTTCCTCATTATATCATGTATATCCCTCACTCTCAATCGAACACACAGTGTGCATGTTTCCCTCATTATATCATGTATATCCCTCACCCTCGATCGAACACACAGTGTGCATGTTTCCCTCATTAAATCATGTATATCCCTCACCCTCGATCGAACACACAGTGTGCATGTTTCCCTCATTATATCATGCATATCCCTCACCCTCGATCGAACACACAGTGTGCATATTTCCCTCATTATATCCTGTATATCCCTCACCTTCGATCGAACATACAGTGTGCATGTTTCCCTCATTAAATCATGTATATCCCTCACCCTCGATCGAGCACACAGTGTGCATGTTTCCCTCATTATATCATGCATATCCCTCACCCTCGATCGAACACACAGTGTGCATATTTCCCTCATTATATCCTGTATATCCCTCACCTTCGATCGAACACACAATGTCCATATTTCCCTCATTATGTCATGTATATCCCTCACCATCAATTGAACACACAGTGTGCATGTTTCCCTCATTAAATCATGTATATCCCTCACCCTCGATCGAGCACACAGTGTGCATGTTTCCCTCATTATATCATGTATATCCCTCACCCTCGATAGAACACACAGTGTGCATGTTTCCCTCATTATATCATGTATATCCCTCACCCTCGATCAAACATACAGTGTGCATGTTTCCTCATTAAATCATGTATATCCCTCACCTTCAATCCAACACACAGTGTGCATGTTTCCCTCATTACATCATGTATATCCCTCACCCTCGATCGAACATACAGTGTGCATGTTTCCCTCATTATATCATGTATATCCCTCACCCTCGATCGAACACACAGTGTGCATGTTTTCCTCATTATATCATGTATATACCTCACCCTCGATCGAACACACAGTGTGCATGTTTCCCTCATTACATCATGTATATTCCTCACCCTCGATCGAACACACAGTGTGCATGTTTCCCTCATTATATCATGTATATCCCTCACCCTCGATCGAACACAAAATGTCCATTTTTCCCTCATTAAATCATGTATATCCCTCACCCTCAATCGAACACACAATGTCCATGTTTCCCTCATTAAATCATGCATATCCCTCACCCTCGATCGAACACACAGTGTGCATGTTTCCCTCATTATATCATGTATATCCCTCACCCTCGATCGAACACACAGTGTGCATGTTTCCATCGTTATATCATGTATATCCCTCACCCTCGATCGAACACACAGTGTGCATGTTTCCCTCATTATATCATGTATATCCCTCAGCCTCGATCGAACATACAGTGTGCATGTTTCCCTCATTATATCATGTATATCCCTCACCCTCGATCGAACACACAGTGTGCATGTTTCACTCATTAAATCATGTATATCCCTCACCCTCGATCGAACATACAGTGTGCATGTTTCCCTCATTATATCATGTATATCCCTCACCCTCGATCGAACACACAGTGTGCATGTTTCCCTCATTAAATCATGTATATCCCTCACCCTCGATCGAACATACAGTGTGCATGTTTCCCTCATTATATCATGTATATCCCTCACCCTCGATCGAACACACAGTGTGCATGTTTCCTCATTAAATCATGCATATCCCTCACCCTCAATCGAACACACAATGTGCATGTTTCCGTCATTATATCATGTATATCCCTCACCCTCGATCGAACACACAGTGTGCATGTTTCCTCATTAAATCATGCATATCCCTCACCCTCAATCGAACACACAATGTGCATGTTTCCCTCATTAAATCATGCATATCCCTCACCCTCAATCGAACACACAGTGTGCATGTTTCCCTCATTATATCATGTATATCCCTCACCCTCGATCGAACATACAGTGTGCATGTTTCCCACATTATATCATGTATATGCCTCACCCTCAATCGAACACACAGTGTGCATGTTTCCCTCATTATATCATGTATATCCCTCACCCTCGATCGAACATACAGTGTGCATGATTCCTCATTATATCATGTATATCACTCACCCTCGATCGAACATACAGTGTGCATGTTTCCTCATTAAATCATGTATATCCCTCACCCTCAATCGAACACACAATGTGCATGTTTCCCTCGTTATATCATGCATATCCCTCACCCTCGATCGAACACACAGTGTGCATGTTTCCCTCATTATATCATGTATATCCCTCACCCTCAATCGAACACACAATGTGCATGTTTCCCTCATTATATCATGTATATCACTCACCCTCGATCGAACACACAGTGTGCATGTTTCCCTCATTATATCATGTATATCCCTCACCCTCGATCGAACACACAATGTGCATGTTTCCCTCATTATATCATGTATATCACTCACCCTCGATCGAACACACAGTGTGCATGTTTCCTCATTAAATCATGTATGTCCCTCACCCTCAATCGAACACACAATGTGCATGTTTCCCTCATTATATCAAGTATATCACTCACCCTCGATCGAACACACAGTGTGCATGTTTCCCTCATTATATCATGTATATCCCTCACCCTCGATCGAACATACAGTGTGCATGTTTCCCTCATTATATCATGTATATCTCTCACCCTCGATTGAACACACAGTGTGCATGTTTCCCTCATTATATCATGCATATCCCTCACCCTCGATCAAACACACAGTGTGCATGTTTCCCTCATTATATCATGTATATCACTCACCCTCGATCGAACACACAGTGTGCATGTTTCCCTCATTATATCATGTGTATCCCTCACCCTCGATCGAACACACAGTGTGCATGTTTCCCTCATTATATCATGTATATCCCTCACCCTCGATCGAACACACAGTGTGCATGTTTCCCTCATTATATCATGTGTATCCCTCACCCTCGATCGAACACACAGTGTGCATGTTTCCCTCATTATATCATGTATATCCCTCACCCTCAATCGAACACACAGTGTGTATGTTTCCTCGTTATATCATGTATATCCCTCACCCTCGATCGAACACACAGTGTGCATGTTTCCCTCATTATATCATGTATATCCCTCACCCCCATTGGCCACACAGTGTGTATGTTTCCTCATTATATCATGCATATCCCTCACCCTCGATCGAACACACAGTGTGCATGTTTCCCTCATTATATCATTTATATCCCTCACCCTCGATCGAACACACAGTGTGCATGTTTCCCTCGTTATATCATGTCTATCCCTCACCCTCGATCGAACACACAGTGTGCATGTTTCCCTCATTATATCATTTATATCCCTCACCCTCGATCGAACACACAGTGTGCATGTTTCCCTCGTTATATCATGTCTATCCCTCACCCTCGATCGAACACACAATGTGCATGTTTCCCTCATTATATCATGCATTTCCCTCACCCTCGATCGAACACACAGTGTGCATCTTTCCCTCATTATATCATGTATATCCCTCACACTCGATCGAACACACAGTGTGCATGTTTCCCTCATTATATCATGTATATCCCTCACCCTCGATCGAACGTACAGTGTGCATGTTTCCCTCATTATATCATGTATATCCCTCACCCTCGCTCGAACACACAGTGTGCATGTTTCCCTCATTATATCATGTATATCCCTCACCCTCGCTCGAACACACAGTGTGCATGTTTCCCTCATTACATCATGTATATCCCTCACCCTCGCTCGAACACACAGTGTGCATGTTTCCCTCATTATATCATGTATATCCCTCACCCTCGATCGAACACGCTGTGTGCATGTTTCCCTCATTATATCATGTATATGCCTCACCCTCGATCAAACACACAGTGTGCATGTTTCCCTCATAATATCATGTATATCCCTCACCCTCGATCGAACACACAATGTCCATGTTTCCTCATTATATCATGTATATCCCTCACCCTCGATCGAACACACAGTGTGCATGTTTCCTCATTATATCATGTATATCCCTCACCCTCGATCGAACACACAGTGTGCATGTTTCCTCATTAAATCATGTATATCCCTCACCCTCGATCAAACAAACAGTGTCCATATTTCCCTCATTATATCATGTATATCTCTCACCCTTGATCGAACACACTGTGTGCATGTTTCCTCATTAAATCATGTATATCCCTCACCCTCGATCGAACACACAGTGTGCATGTTTCCCTCATTATATCATGTATATCCTTCACCCTCAATCGAACACACAGTGTGTATGTTTCCTCGTTATATCATGTATATCCCTCACCCTCGATCGAACACACAGTGTGCATGTTCCCCTCATTATATCATGTATATCCCTCACCCTCAGTCGAGCACACAGTGTGCATGTTTCCCTCATTATATCATGTATATCCCTCACCATTAATCGAACACACAGTGTGCATGTTTCCTCATTATATCATGTATATCACTCACCCTCGATCGAACACACAGTGTGCATGTTTCCCTCATTATATCATGTATATCCCTCACCCTTAATCGAACACACAGTGTACATGTTTCCCTCATTATATCATGTATATCCCTCACCATCAATTGAACACACAGTGTGCATCTTCCCCTCATTATATCATGCATATCCCTCACCCTCGATCGAACATACAGTGTGCATGTTTCCTCATTAAATCATGTATATCCCTCACCCTCAATCCAACACACAGTGTGCATGTTTCCCTCATTATATCATGTATATCCCTCACCCTCGATCGAACACACAGTGTGCATGTTCCCCTCATTAAATCATGCATATCCCTCACCATCGATCGAACAAACAGTGTGCATGTTTCCCTCATTATATCATGTATATCCCTCACCCTCGATCGAACACACAGTGTGCATGTTTCCCTCATTATATCATGTATATCCCTCACCCTCGATCGAACACACAGTGTGCATGTTTCCTCATTATATCGTGTATATCCCTCACCCTCGATCGAACACACAGTGTGCATGTTTCCTCATTATATCATATATATCCCTCACCCTCGATCGAACACACAGTGTGCATGTTTCCCTCATTATATCATGTATATCCCTCACCCTCGATCGAACACACAGTATGCATGTTTCCCTCATTAAATCATGTATATCCCTCACCCTCGATCGAACATACAGTGTGCATGTTTCCTCATTAAATCATGTATATCCCTCACCTTCGATCGAACACACAGTGTGCATGTTTCCCTCATTATATCATGTATATCCCTCTCCCTCGATCGAACATACAGTGTGCATGTTTCCTCATTAAATCATGTATATCCCTCACACTCGATCGAACACACAGTGTGCATGTTTCCCTCATTATATCATGTATATCCCTCACCCTTAATCGAAAACACAGTGTACATGTTTCCCTCATTATATCATGTATATCCCTCACCATCAATTGAACACACAGTGTGCATGTTCCCCTCATTATATCATATATATCCCTCACCCTCGATCGAGCACACAGTGTGCATGTTTCCCTCATTATATCATGTATATCCCTCACCCTCGATCGAACATACAGTGTGCATGTTTCCTCATTAAATCATGTATATACCTCTCCCTCGATCGAACATACAGTGTGCATGTTTCCTCATTAAATCATGTATATCCCTCACCTTCGATCGAACACACACTGTGCATGTTTCCCTCATTATATCATGTATATCCCTCACCATTAATCGAACACGCAGTGTACATGTTTCCCTCATTATATCATGTATATCCCTCACCATCAATTGAACACACAGTGTGCATGTTCCCATCATTATATCATGTATATCCCTCACCCTCAGTCGAGCACACAGTGTGCATGTTTCCCTCATTATATCATGCATATCCCTCACACTCGATCGAACACACAGTGTGCATGTTTCCTCATTATATCATGTATATCCCTCACCCTCGATCGAACACACAGTGTGCATGTTTCCCTCATTATATCATGTATATCCCTCACCCTTAATCGAACACACAGTGTACATGTTTCCCTCATTATATCATGTATATCCCTCACCATCAATTGAACACACAGTGTGCATGTTCCCCTCATTATATCATGCATATCCCTCACCCTCGATCGAACAAACAGTGTGCATGTTTCCTCATTAAATCATGTATATCCCTCACCCTCAATCCAACACACAGTGTGCATGTTTCCCTCATTATATCATGTATATCACTCACCCTCGATCGAACACACAGTGTGCATGTTCCCCTCATTAAATCATGCATATCGCTCACCCTCGATCGAACACACGGTGTGCATGTTTCCCTCATTATATCATGTATATCCCTCACCCTCGATCGAACACACAGTGTGCATGTTTCCCTCATTATATCATGTATATCCCTCACCCTCGATCGAACACACAGTGTGCATGTTTCCTCATTATATCGTGTATATCCCTCACCCTCGATCGAACACACAGTGTGCATGTTCCCCTCATTATATCATGTATATCCCTCACCCTCGATCGAACACACAGTGTGCATGTTTCCCTCATTATATCATGTATATCCCTCACCCTCGATTGAACACACAGTGTGTATGTTTCCTCATTATATCATGTATATCCCTCACCCTCGATCGAAAACACAGTATGCATGTTTCCCTCATTAAATCATGTATATCCCTCACCCTCGATCGAACATACAGTGTGCATGTTTCCCTCATTATATCATGTATATCCCTCACCCTCGATCGAACACACAGTGTGCATGTTTCCCTCATTAAATCATGTATATCCCTCCCCCTCGATCGAACACACAGTGTGTATGTTTCCTCGTTATATCATGTATATCCCTCACCCTCGATCGAACATACAGTGTGCATGTTTCCCTCATTATATCATGTATATCCCTCACCCTCGATCGAACACACAGTGTGCATGTTTCCCTCATTAAATCATGTATATCCCTCACCCTCGATCGAACATACAGTGTGCATGTTTCCCTCATTATATCATGTATATCCCTCACCCTCGATCGAACATACAGTGTGCATGATTCCTCATTATATCATGTATATCACTCACCCTCGATCGAACATACAGTGTGCATGTTTCCTCATTAAATCATGTATATCCCTCACCCTCAATCGAACACACAATGTGCATGTTTTCATCATTATATCATGTATATCCCTCACCCTCGATCGAACACACAGTGTGCATGTTTCCCTCATTATATCATGTATATCCCTCACCCTCGATCGAACACACAGTGTGCATGTTTCCCTCATTATATCATGTATATCCCTCACCCTCAATCGAACACACAATGTGCATGCTTCCCTCATTATATCATGTATATCACTCACCCTCGATCGAACACACAGTGTGCATGTTTCCCTCATTATATCATGTATATCCCTCACCCTCGATCGAACACACAATGTGCATGTTTCCCTCATTATATCATGTATATCACTCACCCTCGATCGAACACACAGTGTGCATGTTTCCTCATTAAATCATGTATGTCCCTCACCCTCAATCGAACACACAATGTGCATGTTTCCCTCATTATATCATGTATATCACTCACCCTCGATCGAACACACAGTGTGCATGTTTCCCTCATTATATCATGTATATCCCTCACCCTCGATCGAACATACAGTGTGCATGTTTCCCTCATTATATCATGTATATCCCTCACCCTCGATCGAATACACAGTGTGCATGTTTCCTCATTATATCATGTATATCTCTCACCCTCGATTGAACACACAGTGTGCATGTTTCCCTCATGAAATCATGCATATCCCTCACCCTCGATCAAACACACAGTGTGCATGTTTCCCTCATTATATCATGTGTATCCCTCACCCTCGATCGAACACACAGTGTGCATGTTTCCCTCATTATATCATGTATATCCCTCACCCTCGATCGAACACACAGTGTGCATGTTTCCCTCATTATATCATGTATATCCCTCACCCTCGATCGAACACACAGTGTGCATGTTTCCCTCATTATATCATGTGTATCCCTCACCCTCGATCGAACACACAGTGTGCATGTTTCCCTCATTATATCATCTATATCCCTCACCCTCAATCGAACACACAGTGTGTATGTTTCCTCGTTATATCATGTATATCCCTCACCCTCGATCGAACACACAGTGTGCATGTTTCCCTCATTATATCATGTATATCCCTCACCCCCATTGGCCACACAGTGTGTATGTTTCCTCATTATATCATGCATATCCCTCACCCTCGATCGAACACACAGTGTGCATGTTTCCCTCATTATATCATGTATATCCCTCACCCTCGATCGAACACACAGTGTGCATGTTTCCCTCATTAAATCATGTATATCCCTCACCCTCGATCGAACATACAGTGTGCATGTTTCCCTCATTATATCATGTATATCCCTCACCCTCGATCGAACACACAGTGTGCATGTTTCCTCATTAAATCATGCATATCCCTCACCCTCAATCGAACACACAATGTGCATGTTTCCCTCATTATATCATGTATATCACTCACCCTCGATCGAACACACAGTGTGCATGTTTCCCTCATTATATCATGTATATCCCTCACCCTCGATCGAACATACAGTGTGCATGTTTCCCACATTATATCATGTATATGCCTCACCCTCAATCGAACACACAGTGTGCATGTTTCCCTCATTATATCATGTGTATCCCTCACCCTCGATCGAACATACAGTGTGCATGATTCCTCATTATATCATGTATATCACTCACCCTCGATCGAACACACAGTGTGCATGTTTCCTCATTAAATCATGTATGTCCCTCACCCTCAATCGAACACACAATGTGCATGTTTCCCTCATTATATCATGTATATCCCTCACCCTCGATCGAACACACAGTGTGCATGTTTCCCTCATTATATCATGCATATCCCTCACCCTCGATCAAACACACAGTGTGCATGTTTCCCTCATTATATCATGTATATCACTCACCCTCGATCGAACACACAGTGTGCATGTTTCCCTCATTATATCATATGTATCCCTCACCCTCGATCGAACACACAGTGTGCATGTTTCCCTCATTATATCATGTATATCGCTCACCCTCGATCGAACACACAGTGTGCATGTTTCCCTCATTATATCATGTGTATCCCTCACCCTCGATCGAACACACAGTGTGCATGTTTCCCTCATTATATCATGTATATCCCTCACCCTCAATCGAACACACAGTGTGTATGTTTCCTCGTTATATCATGTATATCCCTCACCCTCGATCGAACACACAGTGTGCATGTTTCCCTCATTATATCATGTATATCCCTCACCCCCATTGGCCACACAGTGTGTATGTTTCCTCATTATATCATGCATATCCCTCACCCTCGATCGAACACACAGTGTGCATGTTTCCCTCATTATATCATGTATATCCCTCACCCTCGATCGAACACACAGTGTGCATGTTTCCCTCGTTATATCATGTCTATCCCTCACCCTCGATCGAACACACAGTGTGCATGTTTCCCTCATTATATCATGTATATCCCTCACCCTCGATCGAACACACAGTGTGCATCTTTCCCTCATTATATCATGTATATCCCTCACACTCGATCGAACACACAGTGTGCATGTTTCCCTCATTATATCATGTATATCCCTCACCCTCGATCGAACGTACAGTGTGCATGTTTCCCTCATTACATCATGTATATCCCTCACCCTCGCTCGAACACACAGTGTGCATGTTTCCCTCATTATATCATGTATATCCCTCACCCTCGATCGAACACGCTGTGTGCATGTTTCCCTCATTATATCATGTATATGCCTCACCCTCGATCAAACACACAGTGTGCATGTTTCCCTCATAATATCATGTATATCCCTCACCCTCGATCGAACACACAGTGTCCATATTTCCCTCATTATATCATGTATATCTCTCACCCTTGATCGAACACACTGTGTGCATGTTTCCTCATTAAATCATGTATATCCCTCACCCTCGATCGAACACACAGTGTGCATGTTTCCCTCATTATATCATGTATATCCTTCACCCTCAATCGAACACACAGTGTGTATGTTTCCTCGTTAGATCATGTATATCCCTCACCCTCGATCGAACACACAGTGTGCATGTTCCCCTCATTATATCATGTATATCCCTCACCCTCAGTCGAGCACACAGTGTGCATGTTTCCCTCATTATATCATGTATATCCCTCACCATTTATCGAACACACAGTGTGCATGTTTCCTCGTTAGATCATGTATATCCCTCACCATCAATTGAACACACAGTGTGCATGTTCCCCTCATTATATCATTTATATCCCTCACCCTCAGTCGAGCACACAGTGTGCATGTTTCCCTCATTATATCATGCATATCCCTCACCCTCGATCGAACACACAGTGTGCATGTTTCCTCATTATATCATGTATATCCCTCACCCTTGATTGAACACACAGTGTGCATGTTTCCCTCATTATATCATGTATATCCCTCACCCTTAATCGAACACACAGTGTACATGTTTCCCTCATTATATCACGTATATCCCTCACCATCAATTGAACACACAGTGTGCATCTTCCCCTCATTATATCATGCATATCCCTCACCCTCGATCGAACATACAGTGTGCATGTTTCCTCATTAAATCATGTATATCCCTCACCCTCAATCCAACACACAGTGTGCATGTTTCCCTCATTATATCATGTATATCCCTCACCCTCGATCGAACACACAGTGTGCATGTTCCCCTCATTAAATCATGCATATCCCTCACCCTCGAGCGAACAAACAGTGTGCATGTTTCCCTCATTATATCATGTATATCCCTCACCCTCGATCGAACACACAGTGTGCATGTTTCCCTCATTATATCATGTATATCCCTCACCCTCGATCGAACACACAGTGTGCATGTTTCCTCATTATATCGTGGAAATCCCTCACCCTCGATCGAACACACAGTGTGCATGTTTCCTCATTATATCATGTATATCCCTCACCCTCGATCGAACACACAGTGTGCATGTTTCCCTCATTATATCATGTATATCCCTCACCCTCGATCGAACACACAGTATGCATGTTTCCCTCATTAAATCATGTATATCCCTCACCCTCGATCGAACATACAGTGTGCATGTTTCCTCATTAAATCATGTATATCCCTCACCTTCGATCGAACACACAGTGTGCATGTTTCCCTCATTATATCATGTATATCCCTCTCCCTCGATCGAACATACAGTGTGCATGTTTCCTCATTAAATCATGTATATCCCTCACACTCGATCGAACACACAGTGTGCATGTTTCCCTCATTATATCATGTATATCCCTCACCCTTAATCGAACACACAGTGTACATGTTTCCCTCATTATATCATGTATATCCCTCACCATCAATTGAACACACAGTGTGCATGTTCCCCTCATTATATCATATATATCCCTCACCCTCAGTCGAGCACACAGTGTGCATGTTTCCCTCATTATATCATATATATCCCTCACCCTCGATCGAGCACACAGTGCGCATGTTTCCCTCATTATATCATGTATATCCCTCACCCTCGATCGAACATACAGTGTGCATGTTTCCTCATTAAATCATGTATATCCCTCTCCCTCGATCGAACATACAGTGTGCATGTTTCCTCATTAAATCATGTATATCCCTCACCTTCGATCGAACACACAGTGTGCATGTTTCCCTCATTATATCATGTATATCCCTCACCATTAATCGAACACGCAGTGTACATGTTTCCCTCATTATATCATGTATATCCCTCACCATCAATTGAACACACAGTGTGCATGTTCCCCTCATTATATCATGTATATCCCTCACCCTCAGTCGAGCACACAGTGTGCATGTTTCCCTCATTATATCATGCATATCCCTCACACTCGATCGAACACACAGTGTGCATGTTTCCTCATTATATCATGTATATCCCTCACCCTCGATCGAACACACAGCGTGCATGTTTCCCTCATTATATCATGTATATCCCTCACCCTTAATCGAACACACAGTGTGCATGTTTCCCTCATTATATCATGTATATCCCTCACCCTCGATCGAACACACAGTGTGCATGTTTCCTCATTAAATCATGTATATCCCTCACCCTCGATCGAACACACAGCGTGCATGTTTCCCTCATTATATCATGTATATCCCTCACCCTTAATCGAACACACAGTGTGCATGTTTCCCTCATTATATCATGTATATCCCTCACCCTCGATCGAACATACAGTGTGCATGTTTCCCTCATTAAATCATGTATATCCCTCACCCTCGATCGAACATACAGTGTGCATGTTTCCTCATTAAATCATGTATATCCCTCACCTTCGATCGAACACACAGTGTGCATGTTTCCCTCATTATATCATGTATATCCCTCTCCCTCGATCGAACATACAGTGTGCATGTTTCCTCATTAAATCATGTATATCCCTCACACTCGATCGAACACACAGTGTGCATGTTTCCCTCATTATATCATGTATATCCCTCACCCTTAATCGAACACACAGTGTACATGTTTCCCTCATTATATCATGTATATCCCTCACCATCAATTGAACACACAGTGTGCATGTTCCCCTCATTATATCATATATATCCCTCACCCTCAGTCGAGCACACAGTGTGCATGTTTCCCTCATTATATCATATATATCCCTCACCCTCGATCGAGCACACAGTGCGCATGTTTCCCTCATTATATCATGTATATCCCTCACCCTCGATCGAACATACAGTGTGCATGTTTCCTCATTAAATCATGTATATCCCTCTCCCTCGATCGAACATACAGTGTGCATGTTTCCTCATTAAATCATGTATATCCCTCACCTTCGATCGAACACACAGTGTGCATGTTTCCCTCATTATATCATGTATATCCCTCACCATTAATCGAACACGCAGTGTACATGTTTCCCTCATTATATCATGTATATCCCTCACCATCAATTGAACACACAGTGTGCATGTTCCCCTCATTATATCATGTATATCCCTCACCCTCAGTCGAGCACACAGTGTGCATGTTTCCCTCATTATATCATGCATATCCCTCACACTCGATCGAACACACAGTGTGCATGTTTCCTCATTATATCATGTATATCCCTCACCCTCGATCGAACACACAGTGTGCATGTTTCCCTCATTATATCATGTATATCCCTCACCCTTAATCGAACACACAGTGTACATGTTTCCCTCATTATATCATGTATATCCCTCACCATCAATTGAACACACAGTGTGCATGTTCCCCTCATTATATCATGTATATCCCTCACCATCAATTGAACACACAGTGTGCATGTTTCCTCAATATATCATGTATATCCCTCACCCTCGATCGAACAAACAGTGTGCATGTTTCCTCATTAAATCATGTATATCCCTCACCCTCAATCCAACACACAGTGTGCATGTTTCCCTCATTATATCATGTATATCACTCACCCTCGATCGAACACACAGTGTGCATGTTTCCCTCATTATATCATGTATATCCCTCACCCTCGATCGAACACACAGTGTGCATGTTTCCCTCATTATATCATGTATATCCCTCACCCTCGATCGAACACACAGTGTGCATGTTTCCCTCATTATATCATGTATATCCCTCACCCTCGATCGAACACACAGTGTGCATGTTTCCCTCATTATATCATGTATATCCCTCACCATTAATCGAACACGCAGTGTACATGTTTCCCTCATTATATCATGTATATCCCTCACCCTCGATCGAACACACAGTGTGCATGTTCCCCTCATTAAATCATGCATATCGCTCACCCTCGATCGAACACACAGTGTGCATGTTTCCCTCATTATATCATGTATATCCCTCACCCTCGATCGAACACACAGTGTGCATGTTTCCCTCATTATATCATGTATATCCCTCACCATCAATTGAACACACAGTGTGCATGTTTCCCTCATTATATCATGTATATCCCTCACCCTCGATCGAACACACAGTGTGCATGTTCCCCTCATTAAATCATGCATATCGCTCACCCTCGATCGAACACACAGTGTGCATGTTTCCCTCATTATATCATGTATATCCCTCACCCTCGATCGAACACACAGTGTGCATGTTTCCCTCATTATATCATGTATATCCCTCACCCTCGATCGAACACACAGTGTGCATGTTTCCTCATTATATCGTGTATATCCCTCACCCTCAATCGAACACACAGTGTGCATGTTCCCCTCATTATATCATGTATATCCCTCACCCTCGATCGAACACACAGTGTGCATGTTTCCCTCATTATATCATGTATATCCCTCACCCTCGATCGAACACACAGTATGCATGTTTCCCTCATTAAATCATGTATATCCCTCACCCTCGATCGAACATACAGTGTGCATGTTTCCCTCATTATATCATGTATATCCCTCACCCTCGATCGAACACACAGTGTGCATGTTTCCCTCATTAAATCATGTATATCCCTCCCCCTCGATCGAACACACAGTGTGTATGTTTCCTCGTTATATCATGTATATCCCTCACCCTCGATCGAACATACAGTGTGCATGTTTCCCTCATTATATCATGTATATCCCTCACCCTCGATCGAACACACAGTGTGCATGTTTCCCTCATTAAATCATGTATATCCCTCACCCTCGATCGAACATACAGTGTGCATGTTTTCATCATTATATCATGTATATCCCTCACCCTCGATCGAACACACAGTGTGCATGTTTCCTCATTAAATCATGCATATCCCTCACCCTCAATCGAACACACAATGTGCATGTTTCCCTCATTATATCATGTATATCCCTCACCCTCGATCGAACATACAGTGTGCATGTTTCCCACATTATATCACGTATATGCCTCACCCTCAATCGAACACACAGTGTGCATGTTTCCCTCATTATATCATGTATATCCCTCACCCTCGATCGAACAAACAGTGTGCATGATTCCTCATTATATCATGTATATCACTCACCCTCGATCGAACATACAGTGTGCATGTTTCCTCATTAAATCATGTATATCCCTCACCCTCAATCGAACACACAATGTGCATGTTTTCATCATTATATCATGTATATCCCTCACCCTCGATCGAACACACAGTGTGCATGTTTCCCTCATTATATCATGTATATCCCTCACCCTCGATCGAACATACAGTGTGCATGTTTCCCTCATTATATCATGTATATCCCTCACCCTCAATCGAACACACAATGTGCATGTTTCCCTCATTATATCATGTATATCACTCACCCTCGATCGAACACACAGTGTGCATGTTTCCCTCATTATATCATGTATATCCCTCACCCTCGATCGAACACACAATGTGCATGTTTCCCTCATTATATCATGTATATCACTCACCCTCGATCGAACACACAGTGTGCATGTTTCCTCATTAAATCATGTATGTCCCTCACCCTCAATCGAACACACAATGTGCATGTTTCCCTCATTATATCATGTATATCACTCACCCTCGATCGAACACACAGTGTGCATGTTTCCCTCATTATATCATGTATATCCCTCACCCTCGATCGAACATACAGTGTGCATGTTTCCCTCATTATCTCATGTATATCTCTCACCCTCGATTGAACACACAGTGTGCATGTTTCCCTCATTATATCATGCATATCCCTCACCCTCGATCAAACACACAGTGTGCATGTTTCCCTCATTATATCATGTATATCACTCACCCTCGATCGAACACACAGTGTGCATGTTTCCCTCATTATATCATGTGTATCCCTCACCCTCGATCGAACACACAGTGTGCATGTTTCCCTCATTATATCATGTATATCCCTCACCCTCGATCGAACACACAGTGTGCATGTTTCCCTCATTATATCATGTATATCCCTCACCCTCGATCGAACACACAGTGTGCATGTTTCCCTCATTATATCATGTGTATCCCTCACCCTCGATCGAACACACAGTGTGCATGTTTCCCTCATTATATCATGTATATCCCTCACCCTCGATCGAACACACAGTGTGCATGTTTCCCTCATTATATCATGTATATCCCTCACCCTCAATCGAACACACAGTGTGTATGTTTCCTCGTTATATCATGTATATCCCTCACCCTCGATCGAACACACAGTGTGCATGTTTCCCTCATTATATCATGTATATCCCTCACCCCCATTGGCCACACAGTGTGTATGTTTCCTCATTATATCATGCATATCCCTCACCCTCGATCGAAAACACAGTGTGCATGTTTCCCTCATTATATCATGTATATCCCTCACCCTCAATCGAACACACAGTGTGTATGTTTCCCTCATTATATCATGTATATCCCTCACCCTCGATCGAACAAACAGTGTGCATGTTTCCCTCGTTATATCATGTCTATCCCTCACCCTCGATCGAACACACAGTGTGCATGTTTCCCTCATTATATCATGTATATCCCTCACCCTCGATCGAACACACAGTGTGCATGTTTCCCTCATTATATCATGTATATCCCTCACCCTCGATCGAACACACAGTGTGCATCTTTCCCTCATTATATCATGTATATCCCTCACACTCGATCGAACACACAGTGTGCATGTTTCCCTCATTATATCATGTATATACCTCACCCTCGATCGAACACACAGTGTGCATGTTTCCCTCATTATATCGTGTATATCCCTCACACTCGATCGAACACACAGTGTGCATGTTTCCCTCATTATATCATGTATATCCCTCACCCTCGATCGAACGTACAGTGTGCATGTTTCCCTCATTACATCATGCATATCCCTCACCCTCGCTCGAACACACAGTGTGCATGTTTCCCTCATTATATCATGTATATCCCTCACCCTCGATCGAACACGCTGTGTGCATGTTTCCCTCATTATATCATGTATATGCCTCACCCTCGATCAAACACACAGTGTGCATGTTTCCCTCATAATATCATGTATATCCCTCACCCTCGATCGAACACACAATCTCCATGTTTCCCTCATTATATCATGTATATCCCTCACCCTCGATCAAACACACAATGTCCATGTTTCCTCATTATATCATGTATATCCCTCACCCTCGATCGAACACACAGTGTGCATGTTTCCTCATTAAATCATGTATATCCCTCACCCTCGATCAAACACACAGTGTCCATATTTCCCTCATTATATCATGTATATCTCTCACCCTTGATCGAACACACTGTGTGCATGTTTCCTCATTAAATCATGTATATCCCTCACCCTCGATCGAACACACAGTGTGCATGTTTCCCTCATTAAATCATGTATATCGCTCACCCTCGATCGAACACACAGTTTGCATGTTTCCCTCATTATATCATGTATATCCCTCACCCTTGATCAAACATACAGTGTGCATGTTTCCTCATTAAATCATGTATATCCCTCACCTTCGATCGAACACACAGTGTGCATGTTTCCCTCATTATATCATGTATATCCCTCACCCTCGATCGAACATACAGTGTGCATGTTTCCTCATTAAATCATGCATATCCCTCACCTTCGATCGAACACACAGTGTGCATGTTTCCCTCAATATATCATGTATATCCCTCACCCTTAATCGAACACACAGTGTACATGTTTCCCTCATTATATCATGTATATCCCTCACCATCAATTGAACACACAGTGTGCATGTTCCCCTCATTATGTCATGCATATCCCTCACCCTCGATCGAACATACAGTGTGCATGTTTCCTCATTAAATCATGTATATCCCTCTCCCTCGATCGAACATACAGTGTGCATGTTTCCTCATTAAATCATGTATATCCCTCACCATTAATCGAACACACAGTGTACATGTTTCCCTCATTATATCATGTATATCCCTCACCATCAATTGAACACACAGTGTGCATGTTCCCCTCATTATATCATGTATATCCCTCACCCTCAGTCGAGCACACAGTGTGCATGTTTCCCTCATTATATCATGTATATCCCTCACCATTAATCGAACACACAGTGTACATGTTTCCCTCATTATATCATGTATATCCCTCACCATCAATTGAACACACAGTGTGCATGTTCCCCTCATTATATCATGTATATCCCTCACCCTCAGTCGAGCACACAGTGTGCATGTTTCCCTCATTATATCATGCA
>NW_027139977.1:15000-72393 GCF_035084215.1 Heptranchias perlo | reverse complement strand
TGGGATGAGGGAGATGGTTTAATTCAGACAGTCCCTGGGATGAGGGAGATGGATGATTCAGACAGTCCCTGGGATGAGGGAGATGGATTATTCAGACAGTCCCTGGGATGAGGGAGATGGATTATTCAGACAGTCCCTGGGATGAGGGAGATGGATTATTCAGACAGTCCCTGGGATGAGGGAGATGGATGATTCAGACAGTCCCTGGGATGAGGGAGATGGATTATTCAGACACCGTCACCTGGGATGAGGGAGATGGTTTATTCAGACAATCCCTGGGATGCAGGGAGATTGATTATTCAGACAGTCCCTGGGATGGGAGATGGATTTTCAGACAGTCCCTGGGATGAGGGAGATGGATTATTCAGACAGTCCCCTGGGATGAGGGAGATGGATTATTCAGACAGTCCCTGGATGAGGGAGATGGATTATTCAGACAGTCCCTGGGATGAGGGAGATGGATTATTCAGACAGTCCCTGGGATGAGGGGAGATGGATTATTTCAGACAGTCCCTGGGATGAGGGAGATGGATTATTCAGACAGTCCCTGGGATGAGGGAGATGGATTATTCAGACAGTCCCTGGGATGAGGGAGATGATTATTCAGACAGTCCCTGGGATGAGGGAGATGGATTATTCAGACAGTCCCTGGGATGAGGGAGATGGATTATTCAGACAGTCCCTGGGCATGAGGGAGATGGATTATTCAGACAGTCCCTGGGATGAGGGAGATGGATTATTCAGGACAGTCCCTGGGATGAGGGAGATGGATTATTCAGACAGTCCCTGGGATGAGGGAGATGGATTATTCAGACAGTCCCTGGGATGAGGGAGATGGTTTATTCAGACAGTCCCTGGGATGAGGGAGATGGATTATTCAGACAGTCCCTGGGATGAGGGAGATGGATTATTCAGACAGTCCCTGGGATGAGGGAGATGATTATTCAGACAGTCCCTGGGATGAGGGAGATGGATTATTCAGACAGTCCCTGGGATGAGGGAGATGGATTATTCAGACAGTCCCTGGGATGAGGGAGATGGATTATTCAGAACAGTCCCTGGGATGAGGGAGATGGATTATTCAGACAGTCCCTGGGATGAGGGAGATGGTTTATTCAGACAGTCCCTGGGATGAGGGAGATGGATTATTCAGACAGTCCCTGGGATGAGGGAGATGGATTATTCAGACAGTCCCTGGGATGAGGGAGATGGATTATTCAGACAGTCCCTGGGATGAGGGAGATGGATTATTCAGACAGTCCCTGGGATGAGGGAGATGGATTATTCAGACAGTCCCTGGGATGAGGGAGATGGATTATTCAGACAGTCCCTGGGATGAGGGAGATGGATTATTCAGACAGTCCCCTGGGATGAGGGAGATGGATTATTCAGACAGTCCCTGGGATGAGGGAGATGGATTATTCAGACAGTCCCTGGGATGAGGGAGATGGATTATTCAGACAGTCCCTGGGATGAGGGAGATGGATTATTCAGACAGTCCCTGGGATGAGGGAGATGGATTATTCAGACAGTCCCTGGGATGAGGGAGATGGATTATTCAGACAGTCCCTGGGATGAGGGAGATGGATTATTCAGACAGTCCCTGGGATGAGGGAGATGGATTATTCAGACAGTCCCTGGGATGAGGGAGATGGATTATTCAGACAGTCCCTGGGATGAGGGAGATGGATTATTCAGACAGTCCCTGGGATGAGGGAGATGGATTATTCAGACAGTCCCTGGGATGAGGGAGATGGATTATTCAGACAGTCCCCTGGGATGAGGGAGATGGATTATTCAGACAGTCCCTGGGATGAGGGAGATGGATTATTCAGACAGTCCCTGGGATGAGGGAGATGGATTATTCAGACAGTCCCCTGGGATGAGGGAGATGGTTTATTCAGACAGTCCCTGGGATGAGGGAGATGGATTATTCAGACAGTCCCTGGGATGAGGGAGATGGATATTCAGACAGTCCCTGGGATTGAGGGAGATGGATTATTCAGATAGTCCCCTGGCATGAGGGAGATGGATTATTCAGACAGTCCCTGGGATGAGGGAGATGGATTATTCAGACAATCCCTGGGATGAGGGAGATGGATTATTCAGACAGTCCCTGGGATGAGGGAGATGGATTATTCAGACAGTCCCTGGGATGAGGGAGATGGTTTATTCAGACAGTCCCTGGGATGAGGGAGATGGATTATTCAGACAGTCCCTGGGATGAGGGAGATGGATTATTCAGACAGTCCCTGGGATGAGGGAGATTGATTATTCAGACAGTCCCTGGGATGAGGGAGATGGATTATTCAGACAGTCCCCTGGGATGAGGGAGATGGTTTATTCAGACAGTCCCTGGGATGAGGGAGATGGATTATTCAGACGGTCCCTGGGATGAGGGAGATGGATTATTCAGACAGTCCCTGGGATGAGGGAGATGGTTTATTCAGACAGTCCCTGGGATGAGGGAGATGGATTATTCAGACAGTCCCTGGGATGAGGGAGATGGATTATTCAGACAGTCCCTGGGATGAGGGAGATGGATTATTCAGACAGTCCCTGGGATGAGGGAGATGGATTATTCAGACAGTCCCTGGGATGAGGGAGATGGTTTATTCAGACAGTCCCTGGGATGAGGGAGATGGATTATTCAGACAGTCCCTGGGATGAGGGAGATGGATTATTCAGACAGTCCCTGGGATGAGGGAGATGGATTATTCAGACAGTCCCTGGGATGAGGGAGATGGATTATTCAGACAGTCCCTGGGATGAGGGAGATGGATTATTCAGACAGTCCCTGGATGTGGGAGATGGATTATTCAGACAGTCCCTGGGATGAGGGAGATGGTTTATTCAGACAGTCCCTGGGATGAGGGAGATGGATTATTCAGACAGTCCCTGGGATGAGGGAGATGGATTATTCAGACAGTCCCTGGGATGAGGGAGATGGATTATTCAGACAGTCCCTGGGATGAGGGAGATGGATTATTCAGACAGTCCCTGGGATGAGGAGATGGATTATTCAGGACAGTCCCTGGGATGAGGGAGATGGTTTATTCAGACAGTCCCTGGGATGAGGGAGATGGATTATTCAGGACAGTCCCTGGGATGAGGGAGATGGATTATTCAGACAGTCCCTGGGATGAGGGAGATGGATTATTCAGACAGTCCCTGGGATGAGGGAGATGGATTATTCAGACAGTCCCTGGGATGAGGGAGATGGATTATTCAGACAGTCCCTGGGATGAGGGAGATGGTTTATTCAGACAGTCCCTGGGATGAGGGAGATGGATTATTCAGACAGTCCCTGGGATGAGGGAGATGGATTATTCAGACAGTCCCTGGGATGAGGGAGATGGATTATTCAGACAGTCCCTGGGATGAGGGAGATGGTTTATTCAGACAGTCCCTGGGATGAGGGAGATGGTTTATTTAGACAGTCCCTGGGATGAGGGAGATGGATTATTCAGACAGTCCCTGGGATGAGGGAGATGGATTATTCAGACAGTCCCTGGGATGAGGGAGATGGATTATTCAGACAGTCCCTGGGATGAGGGAGATGGATTATTCAGACAGTCACTGGGATGAGGGAGATGGATTATTCAGACAGTCCCTGGGATGAGGGAGATGGATTATTCAGACAGTCCCTGGGATGAGGGAGATGGATTATTCAGACAGTCCCTGGGATGAGGGAGATGGTTTATTCAGACAGTCCCTGGATGAGGGAGATGGATTATTCAGACAGTCCCTGGGATGAGGGAGATGGATTATTCAGACAGTCCCTGGGATGAGGGAGATGGATTATTCAGACAGTCCCTGGGATGAGGGAGATGGATTATTCAGACAGTCCCCTGGATGAGGGAGATGGATTATTCAGACAGTCCCTGGGATGTGGGAGATGGATTATTCAGACAGTCCCTGGGATGAGGGAGATGGTTTATTCAGACAGTCCCTGGGATGAGGGAGATGGATTCTTCAGACAGTCCCTGGGATGAGGGAGATGGATTATTCAGACAGTCCCTGGGATGAGGGAGATGGATTATTCAGACAGTCCCTGGGATGAGAGAGATGGATTATTCAGACAGTCCCTGGGATGAGGGAGATGGATTATTCAGACAGTCCCCTGGGATGTGGGAGTTGGATTATTCAGACAGTCCCTGGGATGAGGGAGATGGATTATTCAGACAGTCCCTGGGATGAGGGAGATGGATTATTCAGACAGTCCCTTGGATGAGGGAGATGGATTATTCAGACAGTCCCTGGATGAGGGAGATGGATTATTCAGACAGTCCCTGGGATGAGGGAGATGGATTATTCAGACAGTCCCTGGGATGAGGGAGATGGATTATTCAGACAGTCCCTGGGATGAGGAGATGGTTTATTCAGACAGTCCCTGGGATGAGGGAGATGGATGATTCAGACAGTCCCTGGGATGAGGGAGATGGATTATTCAGACAGTCCCTGGGATGAGGGAGATGGATTATTCAGACAGTCCCTGGGATGAGGGAGATGGATTATTCAGACAGTCCCTGGGATGAGGGAGATGGATTATTCAGACAGTCCCTGGGATGAGGGAGATGGATTATTCAGACAGTCCCTGGGATGAGGGAGATGGATTATTCAGACAGTCCCTGGGATGAGGAGATGGATTATTCAGACAGTCCCTGGGATGAGGGAGATGGATTATTGAGACAGTCCCTGGGATGAGGGAGATGGATTATTCAGACAGTCCCTGGGATGAGGGAGATGGTTTATTCAGACAGTCCCTGGGATGAGGGAGATGGATTATTCAGACAGTCCCTGGGATGAGGGAGATGGATTATTCAGACAGTCCCTGGGATGAGGGAGATGGATTATTCAGACAGTCCCTGGGATGAGGGAGATGGATTATTCAGACAGTCCCTGGGATGAGGGAGATGGATTATTCAGACAGTCCCTGGGATGAGGGAGATGGATTATTCAGACAGTCCCTGGGATGAGGGAGATGGATTATTCAGACAGTCCCTGGGATGAGGGAGATGGATTATTCAGACAGTCCCTGGGATGAGGGAGATGGATTATTCAGACAGTCCCTGGGATGAGGGAGATGGATTATTCAGACAGTCCCTGGATGAGGGAGATGGTTTATTCAGACAGTCCCTGGGATGAGGGAGATGGATGATTCAGACAGTCCCTGGGATGAGGGAGATGGATTATTCAGACAGTCCCTGGGATGAGGGAGATGGATTATTCAGACAGTCCCTGGGATGAGGGAGATGGATTATTCAGACAGTCCCTGGGATGAGGGAGATGGATTATTCAGACAGTCCCTGGGATGAGGGAGATGGTTTATTCAGACAGTCCCTGGGATGAGGGAGATGGATGATTCAGACAGTCCCTGGGATGAGGGAGATGGATTATTCAGACAGTCCCTGGGATGAGGGAGATGGATTATTGAGACAGTCCCTGGGATGAGGGAGATGGATTATTCAGACAGTCCCTGGGATGAGGGAGATGATTTATTCAGACAGTCCCTGGGATGAGGGAGATGGATTATTCAGACAGTCCCTGGGATGAGGGAGATGGATTATTCAGACAGTCCCTGGGATGAGGGAGATGGATTATTCAGACAGTCCCTGGGATGAGGGAGATGGTTTATTCAGACAGTCCCTGGGATGAGGGAGATGGATGATTCAGACAGTCCCTGGGATGAGGGAGATGGATTATTCAGACAGTCCCTGGGATGAGGGAGATGGATTATTCAGACAGTCCCTGGGATGAGGGAGATGGATTATTCAGACAGTCCCTGGGATGAGGGAGATGGATGATTCAGACAGTCCCTGGGATGAGGGAGATGGATTATTCAGACAGTCCCTGGGATGAGGGAGATGGTTTATTCAGACAATCCCTGGGATGAGGGAGATGGATTATTCAGACAGTCCCTGGGATGAGGGAGATGGATTATTCAGACAGTCCCTGGGATGAGGGAGATGGATTATTCAGACAGTCCCTGGGATGAGGGAGATGGTTTATTCAGACAGTCCCTGGGATGAGGGAGATGGATTATTCAGACAGTCCCTGGGATGAGGGAGATGGATTATTCAGACAGTCCCTGGGATGAGGGAGATGGATTATTCAGACAATCCCTGGGATGAGGGAGATGGATTATTCAGACAGTCCCTGGATGAGGGAGAAGGATTATTGAGACAGTCCCTGGGATGAGGGGAGATGGATTATTCAGACAGTCCCTGGGATGAGGGAGATGGTTTATTCAGACAGTCCCTGGGATGAGGGAGATGGATTATTCAGACAGTCCCTGGGATGAGGGAGATGGATTATTCAGACAGTCCCTGGGATGAGGGAGATGATTATTCAGACAGTCCCTGGGATGAGGAGATGGATTATTCAGACAGTCCCTGGGATGAGGGAGATGGTTTATTCAGACAGTCCCTGGGATGAGGGAGATGGATTATTCAGACAGTCCCTGGGATGAGGGAGATGGATTATTCAGACAGTCCCTGGGATGAGGGAGATGGTTTATTCAGACAGTCCCTGGGATGAGGGAGATGGATTATTCAGACAGTCCCTGGGATGAGGGAGATGGATTATTCAGACAGTCCCTGGGATGAGGGAGATGGATTATTCAGACAGTCCCCTGGGATGAGGGAGATGGATTATTCAGACAGTCCCCTGGGATGAGGGAGATGGTTTATTCAGACAGTCCCTGGGATGAGGGAGATGGATTATTCAGACAGTCCCTGGGATGAGGGAGATGGATTATTCAGACAGTCCCTGGGATGAGGGAGATGGATTATTCAGACAGTCCCTGGGATGAGGGAGATGGATTATTCAGACAGTCCCTGGGATGAGGGAGATGGATTATTCAGACAGTCCCTGGGATGTGGGAGATGGATTATTCAGACAGTCCCTGGGATGAGGGAGATGGATTATTCAGACAGTCCCTGGGATGAGGGAGATGGATTATTCAGACAGTCCCTGGGATGAGGGAGATGGATTATTCAGACAGTCCCTGGGATGAGGGAGATGGATTATTCAGACAGTCCCTGGGATGAGAGAGATGGATTATTCAGACAGTCCCTGGGATGAGGGAGATGGATTATTCAGACAGTCCCTGGGATGAGGGAGATGGATTATTCAGACAGTCCCTGGGATGAGGGAGATGGATTATTCAGACAGTCCCTGGGATGAGGGAGATGGATTATTCAGACAGTCCCTGGGATGAGGGAGATGGATTATTCAGACAGTCCCTGGGATGAGGGAGATGGATTATTCAGACAGTCCCTGGGATGAGGGAGATGGTTTATTCAGACAGTCCCTGGGATGAGGGAGATGGATTATTCAGACAGTCCCTGGGATGAGGGAGATGGATTATTCAGACAGTCCCTGGGATGAGGGAGATGGATTATTCAGACAGTCCCTGGGATGAGGGAGATGGATTATTCAGACAGTCCCTGGGATGAGGGAGATGGATTATTCAGACAGTCCCTGGGATGAGGGAGATGGTTTATTCAGACAGTCCCTGGGATGAGGGAGATGGATTATTCAGACAGTCCCTGGGATGAGGGAGATGGATTATTCAGACAGTCCCTGGGATGAGGGAGATGGATTATTCAGACAGTCCCTGGGATGAGGGAGATGGTTTATTCAGACAGTCCCTGGGATGAGGGAGATGGATTATTCAGACAGTCCCTGGGATGAGGGAGATGGATTATTCAGACAGTCCCTGGGATGAGGGAGATGGATTATTCAGACAGTCCCTGGGATGAGGGAGATGGTTTATTCAGACAGTCCCTGGATGAGGGAGATGGATTATTCAGACAGTCCCTGGGATGAGGGAGATGGATTATTCAGACAGTCCCTGGGATGAGGGAGATGGATTATTCAGACAGTCCCTGGGATGAGGGAGATGGATTATTCAGACAGTCCCTGGGATGAGGGAGATGGTTTATTCAGACAGTCCCTGGGATGAGGGAGATGGATTATTCAGACAGTCCCTGGGATGAGGGAGATGGATTATTCAGACAGTCCCTGGGATGAGGGAGATGGATTATTCAGACAGTCCCTGGGATGAGGGAGATGGATTATTCAGACAGTCCCTGGGATGAGGGAGATGGATTATTCAGACAGTCCCTGGGATGTGGGAGATGGATTATTCAGACAGTCCCTGGGATGAGGGAGATGGTTTATTCAGACAGTCCCTGGGATGAGGGAGATGGATTCTTCAGACAGTCCCTGGGATGAGGGAGATGGATTATTCAGACAGTCCCTGGGATGAGGGAGATGGATTATTCAGACAGTCCCTGGGATGAGAGAGATGGATTATTCAGACAGTCCCTGGGATGAGGGAGATGGATTATTCAGACAGTCCCTGGGATGTGGGAGTTGGATTATTCAGACAGTCCCTGGGATGAGGGAGATGGATTATTCAGACAGTCCCTGGGATGAGGGAGATGGATTATTCAGACAGTCCCTGGGATGAGGGAGATGGATTATTCAGACAGTCCCTGGGATGAGGGAGATGGATTATTCAGACAATCCCTGGGATGAGGGAGATGGATTATTCAGACAGTCCCTGGGATGAGGGAGATGGATTATTCAGACAGTCCCTGGGATGAGGGAGATGGTTTATTCAGACAGTCCCTGGGATGAGGGAGATGGATTATTCAGACAATCCCTGGGATGAGGGAGATGGATTATTCAGACAGTCCCTGGGATGAGGGAGATGGATTATTCAGACAATCCCTGGGATGAGGGAGATGGATTATTCAGACAGTCCCTGGGATGAGGGAGATGGATTATTCAGACAGTCCCTGGGATGAGGGAGATGGATTATTCAGACAATCCCTGGGATGAGAGAGATGGATTATTCAGACAGTCCCTGGGATGAGGGAGATGGATTATTCAGACAGTCCCTGGGATGAGGGAGATGGATTATTCAGACAGTCCCTGGGATGAGGGAGATGGATTATTCAGACAGTCCCTGGGATGAGGGAGATGGTTTATTCAGACAGTCCCTGGGATGAGGGAGATGGTTTATTCAGACAGTCCCTGGGATGAGGGAGATGGATTATTCAGACAGTCCCTGGGATGAGGGAGATGGTTTATTCAGACAGTCCCTGGGATGAGGGAGATGGATTATTCAGACAGTCCCTGGGATGAGGGAGATGGATTATTCAGACAGTCCCTGGGATGAGGGAGATGGTTTATTCAGACAGTCCCTGGGATGAGGGAGATGGATTATTCAGACAGTCCCTGGGATGAGGGAGATGGTTTATTCAGACAGTCCCTGGGATGAGGGAGATGGTTTATTCAGACCGTCCCTGGGATGAGGGCGATGGATTATTCAGACAGGCCCTGGGATGAGGGAGATGGATTATTCAGACAGTCCCTGGGATGAGGGAGATGGATTATTCAGACAGTCCCTGGGATGAGGGAGATGGAGTATTCAGACAGTCCCTGGGATGAGGGAGATGGTTTATACAGACAGTCCCTGGGATGAGGGAGATGGATTATTCAGACAGTCCCTGGAATGAGGGAGATGGATGATTCAGACGTTCCCTGGGATGAGGGAGATGGATTATTCAGACAGTCCCTGGGATGAGGGAGATGGATTATTCAGACAGTCCCTGGGATGAGGGAGATGGATTATTCAGATCGTCCCTGGGATGAGGGAGATGGATTATTCAGATAGTCCCTGGGATGAGGGAGATGGTTTATTCAGACAGTCCCTGGGATGAGGGAGATGGATTATTCAGACAGTCCCTGGGATGAGGGCGATGGATTATTCAGACAGGCCCTGGGATGAGGGAGATGGATTATTCAGACAGTCCCTGGGATGAGGGAGATGGATTATTCAGACAGTCCCTGGGATGAGGGAGATGGAGTATTCAGACAGTCCCTGGGATGAGGGAGATGGTTTATACAGACAGTCCCTGGGATGAGGGAGATGGATTATTCAGACAGTCCCTGGAATGAGGGAGATGGATGATTCAGACGTTCCCTGGGATGAGGGAGATGGATTATTCAGACAGTCCCTGGGATGAGGGAGATGGATTATTCAGACAGTCCCTGGGATGAGGGAGATGGATTATTCAGATCGTCCCTGGGATGAGGGAGATGGATTATTCAGATAGTCCCTGGGATGAGGGAGATGGTTTATTCAGACAGTCCCTGGGATGAGGGAGATGGATTATTCAGACAGTCCCTGGGATGATGGAGATGGATGATTCAGACAGTCCCTGGGATGAGGGAGATGGATTATTCAGACAGTCCCTGGGATGAGGGAGATGGATTATTCAGACAGTCCCTGGGATGAGGGAGATGGATTATTCAGACAGTCCCTGGGATGAGGGAGATGGATTATTTAGACAGTCCCTGGGATGAGGGAGATGGATTATTCAGACAGTCCCTGGGATGAGGGAGATGGATTATTCAGACAGTCCCTGGGATGAGGGAGATGGATTATTCAGACAGTCCCTGGGATGAGGGAGATGGATTATTCAGACAGTCCCTGGGATGAGGGAGATGGATTATTCAGACAGTCCCTGGGATGAGGGAGATGGATTATTCAGACAGTCCCTGGGATGAGGGAGATGGATTATTCAGACAGTCCCTGGGATGAGGGAGATGGTTTATTCAGACAGTCCCTGGGATGAGGGAGATGGTTTATTCAGACAGTCCCTGGGATGAGGGAGATGGATTATTCAGACAGTCCCTGGGATGAGGGAGATGGATTATTCAGACAGTCCCTGGGATGAGGGAGATGGATTATTCAGACAGTCCCTGGGATGTGGGAGATGGATTATTCAGACAGTCCCTGGGATGAGGGAGATGGATTATTCAGACAGTCCCTGGGATGAGGGAGATGGATTATTCAGACAGTCCCTGGGATGAGGGAGATGGATTATTCAGACAGTCCCTGGGATGAGGGAGATGGATTATTCAGACAGTCCCTGGGATGAGGGAGATGGATTATTCAGACAGTCCCTGGGATGAGGGAGATGGATTATGCAGACAGTCCCTGGGATGAGGGAGATGGTTTATTCAGAAAGTCCCTGGGATGAGGGAGATGGATTATTCAGACAGTCCCTGGGATGAGGGAGATGGTTTATTCAGACAGTCCCTGGGATGAGGGAGATGGATTATTCAGACAGTCCCTGGGATGAGGGAGATGGATTATTCAGACAGTCCCTGGGATGAGGGAGATGGTTTATTCAGACAGTCCCTGGGATGAGGGAGATGGATTATTCAGACAGTCCCTGGGATGAGGGAGATGGATTATTCAGACAGTCCCTGGGATGAGGGAGATGGATTATTCAGACAGTCCCTGGGATGAGGGAGATGGATTATTCAGACAGTCCCTGGGATGAGGGAGATGGATTATTCAGACAGTCCCTGGGATGAGGGAGATGGATTATTCAGACAGTCCCAGGGATGAGGGAGATGGATTATTCAGACAGTCCCTGGGATGAGGGAGATGGATTATTCAGACAGTCCCTGGGATGAGGGAGATGGATTATTCAGACAGTCCCTGGGATGAGGGAGATGGATTATTCAGACAGTCCCTGGGATGAGGGAGATGGATTATTCAGACAGTCCCTGGGATGAGGGAGATGGTTTATTCAGACAGTCCCTGGGATGAGGGAGATGGAGTATTCAGACAGTCCCTGGGATGAGGGAGATGGATTATTCAGACAGTCCCTGGGATGAGGGAGATGGATTATTCAGACAGTCCCTGGGATGAGGGAGATGGATGATTCAGACAGTCCCTGGGATGAGGGAGATGGATTATTCAGACAGTCCCTGGGTTGAGGGAGATGGTTTATTCAGACAGTCCCTGGGATGAGGGAGATGGATTATTCAGACAGTCCCTGGGATGAGGGAGATGGATGATTCAGAGAGTCCCTGGGATGAGGGAGATGGATTATTCAGACAGTCCCTGGGATGAGGGAGATGGATTATTCAGACAGTCCCTGGGATGAGGGAGATGGATTATTCAGACAGTCCCTGGGATGGGGGAGATGGTTTATTCAGACAGTCCCTGGGATGAGGGAGATGGATTATTCAGACAGTCCCTGGGATGAGGGAGATGGTTTATTCAGACAGTCCCTGGGATGAGGGAGATGGTTTATTCAGACCGTCCCTAGGATGAGGGAGATTGATTATTCAGACAGGCCCTGGGATGAGGTTGATGGATTATTCAGACAGTCCCTGGGATGAGGGAGATGGATTATTCAGACAGTGCCTGGGATGAGGGAGATGGAGTATTCAGACAGTCCCTGGGATGAGGGAGATGGTTTATACAGACAGTCCCTGGGATGAGGGAGATGGATTATTCAGACAGTCCCTGGGATGAGGGAGATGGATGATTCAGACGTTCCCTGGGATGAGGGAGATGGATTATTCAGATAGTCCCTGGGATGAGGGAGATGGATTATTCAGACAGTCCCTGGGATGAGGGAGATGTATTATTCAGACAGTCCCTGGGATGAGGGAGATGGATTATTCAGACAGTCCCTGGGATGAGGGAGATGGATTATTCAGACAGTCCCTGGGATGAGGGAGATGGATTATTCAGACAGTCCCTGGGATGAGGAAGATGGATGATTCAGACAGTCCCTGGGATGAGGGAGATGGATTATTCAGACAGTCCCTGGGATGAGGGAGATGGATTATTCAGACAGTCCCTGGGATGAGGGAGATGGATTAATCAGACAGTCCCTGGGATGAGGGAGATGGATTATTCAGACAGTCCCTGGGATGAGCGAGATGGTTTATTCAGACAGTCCCTGGGATGAGGGAGATGGATTATTCAGACAGTCCCTGGGATGAGGGAGATGGTTTATTCAGACAGTCCCTGGGATGAGGGAGATGGATTATTCAGATAGTCCCTGGGATGAGGGAGATGGATTATTCAGATAGTCCCTGGGATGAGGGAGATGGATTATTCAGACAGTCCCTGGGATGAGGGAGATGGATTATTCAGACAGTCCCTGGGATGAGGGAGATGGTTTATTCAGACAGTCCCTGGGATGAGGGAGATGGATTATTCAGACAGTCCCTGGGATGAGGGAGATGGATTATTCAGACAGTCCCTGGGATGAGGGAGATGGATTATTCAGACAGTCCCTTGGATGAGGGAGATGGTTTATTCAGACAGTCCCTGGGATGAGGGAGATGGAGTATTCAGACAGTCCCTGGGATGAGGGAGATGGATTATTCAGATAGTCCCTGGGATGAGAGAGATGGATTATTCAGACAGTCCCTGGGATGAGGGAGATGGATTATTCAGACAGTCCCTGGGATGAGGGAGATGGATTATTCAGACAGTCCCTGGGATGAGGGAGATGGATTATTCAGACAGTCCCTGGGATGAGGGAGATGGTTTATTCAGACAGTCCCTGGGATGAGGGAGATGGATTATTCAGACAGTCCCTGGGATGAGGGAGATGGATTATTCAGACAGTCCCTGGGATGAGGGAGATGGATTATTCAGACAGTCCCTGGGATGTGGGAGATGGATTATTCAGACAGTCCCTGGGATGAGGGAGATGGATTATTCAGACAGTCCCTGGGATGAGGGAGATGGTTTATTCAGACAGTCCCTGCGATGAGGGAGATTGATTATTCAGACAGTCCCTGGGATGAGGGAGATGGATTATTCAGACAGTCCCTGGGATGAGGGAGATGGATTATTCAGACAGGCCCTGGGATGAGGGAGATGGATTATTCAGACAGTCCCTGGGATGAGGGAGATGGTTTATTCAGACAGTCCCTGGAATGAGGGAGATGGATTATTCAGACAGTCCCTGGGATGAGGGAGATGGTTTATTCAGACAGTCCCTGGGATGAGGGAGATGGATTATTCAGACAGTCCCTGGGATGAGGGAGATGGATTATTCAGACTGTCCCTGGGATGAGGGAGATGGATTATTCAGACAGTCCCTGGGATGAGGGAGATGGATTATTCAGACAGACTCTGGGATGAGGGAGATGGATTATTCAGACAGTCCCTGGGATGAGGGAGATGGTTTATTCAGACAGACTCTGGGATGAGGGAGATGGATTATTCAGACAATCCCTGGGATGAGGGAGATGGATTATTCAGACAGTCCCTGGGATGAGGGAGATTGATTATTCAGACAGTCCCTGGGATGAGGGAGATGGTTTATTCAGACAGTCCCTGGGATGAGGGAGATGGATTAATCAGACTGTCCCTGGGATGAGGGAGATGGATTATTCAGACAGTCCCTGGGATGAGGGAGATGGTTTATTCAGACAATCCCTGGGATGAGGGAGATGGATTATTCAGACAGTCCCTGGGATGAGGGAGATGGATTATTCAGACAGTCCCTGGGATGAGGGAGATGGATTATTCAGACAGTTCCTGGGATGAGGGAGATGGATTATTCAGACAGTCCCTGGGATGAGGGAGATGGATTATTCAGACAGTCCCTGGGATGAGGGAGATGGATTATTCAGACAGTCCCTGGGATGAGGGAGATGGATTATTCAGACAGTCCCTGGGATGAGGGAGATGGATTATTCAGACAGTCCCTGGGATGAGGGAGATGGATTATTCAGACAGTCCCTGGGATGAGGGAGATGGTTTATTCAGAAAGTCCCTGGGATGAGGGAGATGGATTATTCAGACAGTCCCTGGGATGAGGGAGATGGTTTATTCAGACAGTCCCTGGGATGAGGGAGATGGATTATTCAGACAGTCCCTGGGATGAGGGAGATGGTTTATTCAGACAGTCCCTGGGATGAGGGAGATGGATTATTCAGACAGTCCCTGGGATGAGGGAGATGGATTATTCAGACAGTCCCTGGGATGAGGGAGATGGATTATTCAGACAGTCCCTGGGATGAGGGAGATGGATTATTCAGACAGTCCCTGGGATGAGGGAGATGGATTATTCAGACAGTCCCTGGGATGAGGGAGATGGATTATTCAGACAGTCCCAGGGATGAGGGAGATGGATTATTCAGACAGTCCCTGGGATGAGGGAGATGGATTATTCAGACAGTCCCTGGGATGAGGGAGATGGATTATTCAGACAGTCCCTGGGATGAGGGAGATGGATTATTCAGACAGTCCCTGGGATGAGGGAGATGGATTATTCAGACAGTCCCTGGGATGAGGGAGATGGATTATTCAGACAGTCCCTGGGATGAGGGAGATGGATTATTCAGACAGTCCCTGGGATGAGGGAGATGGATGATTCAGACAGTCCCTGGGATGAGGGAGATGGATTATTCAGACAGTCCCTGGGATGAGGGAGATGGTTTATTCAGACAGTCCCTGGGATGAGGGAGATGGATTATTCAGACAGTCCCTGGGATGAGGGAGATGGATGATTCAGACAGTCCCTGGGATGAGGGAGAGGGATTATTCAGACTGTCCCTGGGATGAGGGAGATGGATTATTCAGACAGTCCCTGGGATGAGGGAGATGGATTATTCAGACAGTCCCTGGGATGAGGGAGATGGATTATTCAGACAGTCCCTGGGATGAGGGAGATGGTTTATTCAGACAGTCCCTGGGATGAGGGAGATGGTTTATTCAGACAGTCCCTGGGATGAGGGAGATGGATTATTCAGACAGTCCCTGGGATGAGGGAGATGGATTATTCAGACAGTCCCTGGGATGAGGGAGATGGATTATTCAGACAGTCCCTGGGATGAGGGAGATGGAGTATTCAGACAGTCCCTGGGATGAGGGAGATGGATTATTCAGACAGTCCCTGGGATGAGGGAGATGGATTATTCAGACAGTCCCTGGGATGAGGGAGATGGATTATTCAGACAGTCCCTGGGATGAGGGAGATGGATTATTCAGACAGTCCCTGGGATGTGGGAGATGGATTATTCAGACAGTCCCTGGGATGAGGGAGATGGATTATTCAGACAGTCCCTGGGATGAGGGAGATGGATTATTCAGACAGTCCCTGGGATGAGGGAGATGGATTATTCAGATAGTCCCTGGGATGAGGGAGATGGATTATTCAGACAGTCCCTGGGATGAGGGAGATGGATTATTCAGACAGTCCCTGGGATGAGGGAGATGGTTTATTCAGACAGTCCCTGGGATGAGGGAGATGGATTATTCAGACAGTCCCTGGGATGAGGGAGATGGATTATTCAGACAGTCCCTGGGATGAGGGAGATGGATTATTCAGACAGTCCCTGGGATGAGCGAGATGGATTATTCAGACAGTCCCTGGGATGAGGGAGATGGATTATTCAGACAGTCCCTGGGATGAGGGAGATGGTTTATTCAGACAGTCCCTGGGATGAGGGAGATGGATTATTCAGACAGTCCCTGGGATGAGGGAGATGGATTATTCAGACAGTCCCTGGGATGAGGGAGATGGTTTATTCAGACAGTCCCTGGGATGAGGGAGATGGATTATTCAGACAGTCCCTGGGATGAGGGAGATGGATTATTCAGACAGTCCCTGGGATGAGGGAGATGGATTATTCAGACAGTCCCTGGGATGAGGGAGATGGTTTATTCAGACAGTCCCTGGGATGAGGGAGATGGATTATTCAGACAGTCCCTGGGATGAGCGAGATGGATTATTCAGACAGTCCCTGGGATGAGGGAGATGGATTATTCAGACAGTCCCTGGGATGAGGGAGATGGTTTATTCAGACAGTCCCTGGGATGAGGGAGATGGATTATTCAGACAGTCCCTGGGATGAGGGAGATGGTTTATTCAGACAGTCCCTGGGATGAGGGAGATGGATTATTCAGACAGTCCCTGGGATGAGGGAGATGGATTATTCAGACAGTCCCTGGGATGAGGGAGATGGATTATTCAGACAGTCCCTGGGATGTGGGAGATGGATTATTCAGACAGTCCCTGGGATGAGGGAGATGGATTATTCAGACAGTCCCTGGGATGAGGGAGATGGTTTATTCAGACAGTCCCTGCGATGAGGGAGATTGATTATTCAGACAGTCCCTGGGATGAGGGAGATGGATTATTCAGACAGTCCCTGGGATGAGGGAGATGGATTATTCAGACAGGCCCTGGGATGAGGGAGATGGATTATTCAGACAGTCCCTGGGATGAGGGAGATGGTTTATTCAGACAGTCCCTGGAATGAGGGAGATGGATTATTCAGACAGTCCCTGGGATGAGGGAGATGGTTTATTCAGACAGTCCCTGGGATGAGGGAGATGGATTATTCAGACAGTCCCTGGGATGAGGGAGATGGATTATTCAGACTGTCCCTGGGATGAGGGAGATGGATTATTCAGACAGTCCCTGGGATGAGGGAGATGGATTATTCAGACAGACTCTGGGATGAGGGAGATGGATTATTCAGACAGTCCCTGGGATGAGGGAGATGGTTTATTCAGACAGACTCTGGGATGAGGGAGATGGATTATTCAGACAATCCCTGGGATGAGGGAGATGGATTATTCAGACAGTCCCTGGGATGAGGGAGATTGATTATTCAGACAGTCCCTGGGATGAGGGAGATGGTTTATTCAGACAGTCCCTGGGATGAGGGAGATGGATTAATCAGACTGTCCCTGGGATGAGGGAGATGGATTATTCAGACAGTCCCTGGGATGAGGGAGATGGTTTATTCAGACAATCCCTGGGATGAGGGAGATGGATTATTCAGACAGTCCCTGGGATGAGGGAGATGGATTATTCAGACAGTCCCTGGGATGAGGGAGATGGATTATTCAGACAGTTCCTGGGATGAGGGAGATGGATTATTCAGACAGTCCCTGGGATGAGGGAGATGGATTATTCAGACAGTCCCTGGGATGAGGGAGATGGATTATTCAGACAGTCCCTGGGATGAGGGAGATGGATTATTCAGACAGTCCCTGGGATGAGGGAGATGGATTATTCAGACAGTCCCTGGGATGAGGGAGATGGATTATTCAGACAGTCCCTGGGATGAGGGAGATGGTTTATTCAGAAAGTCCCTGGGATGAGGGAGATGGATTATTCAGACAGTCCCTGGGATGAGGGAGATGGTTTATTCAGACAGTCCCTGGGATGAGGGAGATGGATTATTCAGACAGTCCCTGGGATGAGGGAGATGGTTTATTCAGACAGTCCCTGGGATGAGGGAGATGGATTATTCAGACAGTCCCTGGGATGAGGGAGATGGATTATTCAGACAGTCCCTGGGATGAGGGAGATGGATTATTCAGACAGTCCCTGGGATGAGGGAGATGGATTATTCAGACAGTCCCTGGGATGAGGGAGATGGATTATTCAGACAGTCCCTGGGATGAGGGAGATGGATTATTCAGACAGTCCCAGGGATGAGGGAGATGGATTATTCAGACAGTCCCTGGGATGAGGGAGATGGATTATTCAGACAGTCCCTGGGATGAGGGAGATGGATTATTCAGACAGTCCCTGGGATGAGGGAGATGGATTATTCAGACAGTCCCTGGGATGAGGGAGATGGATTATTCAGACAGTCCCTGGGATGAGGGAGATGGAGTATTCAGACAGTCCCTGGGATGAGGGAGATGGATTATTCAGACAGTCCCTGGGATGAGGGAGATGGATTATTCAGACAGTCCCTGGGATGAGGGAGATGGATTATTCAGACAGTCCCTGGGATGAGGGAGATGGATTATTCAGACAGTCCCTGGGATGTGGGAGATGGATTATTCAGACAGTCCCTGGGATGAGGGAGATGGATTATTCAGACAGTCCCTGGGATGAGGGAGATGGATTATTCAGACAGTCCCTGGGATGAGGGAGATGGATTATTCAGATAGTCCCTGGGATGAGGGAGATGGATTATTCAGACAGTCCCTGGGATGAGGGAGATGGATTATTCAGACAGTCCCTGGGATGAGGGAGATGGTTTATTCAGACAGTCCCTGGGATGAGGGAGATGGATTATTCAGACAGTCCCTGGGATGAGGGAGATGGATTATTCAGACAGTCCCTGGGATGAGGGAGATGGATTATTCAGACAGTCCCTGGGATGAGCGAGATGGATTATTCAGACAGTCCCTGGGATGAGGGAGATGGATTATTCAGACAGTCCCTGGGATGAGGGAGATGGTTTATTCAGACAGTCCCTGGGATGAGGGAGATGGATTATTCAGACAGTCCCTGGGATGAGGGAGATGGATTATTCAGACAGTCCCTGGGATGAGGGAGATGGTTTATTCAGACAGTCCCTGGGATGAGGGAGATGGATTATTCAGACAGTCCCTGGGATGAGGGAGATGGATTATTCAGACAGTCCCTGGGATGAGGGAGATGGATTATTCAGACAGTCCCTGGGATGAGCGAGATGGTTTATTCAGACAGTCCCTGGGATGAGGGAGATGGATTATTCAGACAGTCCCTGGGATGAGGGAGATGGTTTATTCAGACAGTCCCTGGGATGAGGGAGATGGATTATTCAGATAGTCCCTGGGATGAGGGAGATGGATTATTCAGACTGTCCCTGGGATGAGGGAGATGGATTATTCAGACAGTCCCTGGGATGAGGGAGATGGATTATTCAGACAGTCCCTGGGATGAGGGAGATGGTTTATTCAGACAGTCCCTGGGATGAGGGAGATGGATTATTCAGACAGTCCCTGGGATGAGGGAGATGGATTATTCAGACTGTCCCTGGGATGAGGGAGATGGATTATTCAGATAGTCCCTGGGATGAGGGAGATGGATTATTCAGACAGTCCCTGGGATGAGGGAGATGGATTATTCAGACAGTCCCTGGGATGAGGGAGATGGTTTATTCAGACAGTCCCTGGGATGAGGGAGATGGATTATTCAGACAGTCCCTGGGATGAGGGAGATGGATTATTCAGACAGTCCCTGGGATGAGGGAGATGGATTATTCAGACAGTCCCTGGGATGAGGGAGATGGATTATTCAGACAGTCCCTGGGATGTGGGAGATGGATTATTCAGACAGTCCCTGGGATGAGGGAGATGGATTATTCAGACAGTCCCTGGGATGAGGGAGATGGTTTATTCAGACAGTCCCTGGGATGAGGGAGATTGATTATTCAGACAGTCCCTGGGATGAGGGAGATGGATTATTCGTACAGTCCCTGGGATGAGGGATATGGATTATTCAGACAGTCCCTGGGATGAGGGAGATGGATTATTCAGATAGTCCCTGGGATGAGGGAGATGGATTATTCAGACAGTCCCTGGGATGAGGGAGATGGATTATTCAGACAGTCCCTGGGATGAGGGAGATGGATTATTCAGATCGTCCCTGGGATGAGGGAGATGGATTATTCAGACAGTCCCTGGGATGAGGGAGATGGATTATTCAGACAGTCCCTGGGATGTGGGAGATGGATTATTCAGACAGTCCCTGGGATGAGGGAGATGGATTATTCAGACAGTCCCTGGGATGAGGGAGATGGATTATTCAGACAGTCCCTGGGATGAGGGAGATGGTTTATTCAGACAGTCCCTGGGATGAGGGAGATGGATTATTCAGACAGTCCCTGGGATGAGGGAGATGGTTTATTCAGACAGTCCCTGGGATGAGGGAGATGGATTATTCAGACAGTCCCTGGGATGAGGGAGATGGATTATTCAGACAGTCCCTGGGATGAGGGAGATGGATTATTCAGACAGTCCAGGGATGAACGAGATGGATTATTCAGACAGTCCCTGGGATGAGGGAGATGGATTATTCAGACAGTCCCTGGGATGAGGGAGATGGTTTATTCAGACAGTCCCTGGGATGAGGGAGATGGATTATTCAGACAGTCCCTGGGATGAGGGAGATGGATTATTCAGACAGTCCCTGGGATGAGGGAGATGGTTTATTCAGACAGTCCCTGGGATGAGGGAGATGGATTATTCAGACAGTCCCTGGGATGAGGGAGATGGATTATTCAGACAGTCCCTGGGATGAGGGAGATGGATTATTCAGACAGTCCCTGGGATGAGCGAGATGGTTTATTCAGACAGTCCCTGGGATGAGGGAGATGGATTATTCAGACAGTCCCTGGGATGAGGGAGATGGTTTATTCAGACAGTCCCTGGGATGAGGGAGATGGATTATTCAGATAGTCCCTGGGATGAGGGAGATGGATTATTCAGATAGTCCCTGGGATGAGGGAGATGGATTATTCAGACAGTCCCTGGGATGAGGGAGATGGATTATTCAGACAGTCCCTGGGATGAGGGAGATGGTTTATTCAGACAATCCCTGGGATGAGGGAGATGGATTATTCAGACAGTCCCTGGGATGAGGGAGATGGATTATTCAGACAGTCCCTGGGATGAGGGAGATGGATTATTCAGACAGTCCCTGGGATGAGGGAGATGGATTATTCAGACAGTCCCTGGGATGAGGGAGATGGATTATTCAGACAATCCCTGGGATGAGGGAGATGGATTATTCAGACAATCCCTGGGATGAGGGAGATGGTTTATTCAGACAGTCCCTGGGATGAGGGAGATGGATTATTCAGACAGTCCCTGGGATGTGGGAGATGGATTATTCAGACAGTCCCTGGGATGAGGGAGATGGATTATTCAGACAGTCCCTGGGATGAGGGAGATGGATTATTCAGACAATCCCTGGGATGTGGGAGATGGTTTATTCAGACAGTCCCTGGGATGAGGGAGATGGATTATTCAGACAGTCCCTGGGATGAGGGAGATGGATTATTCAGACAGTCCCTGGGATGAGGGAGATGGATTATTCAGACAGTCCCTGGGATGAGGGAGATGGATTATTCAGACTGTCCCTGGGATGAGGGAGATGGATTATTCAGACTGTCCCTGGGATGAGGGAGATGGATTATTCAGACAGACTCTGGGATGAGGGAGATGGATTATTCAGACAGACTCTGGGATCAGCTGTCCTAACACATGAGGAAATTTTGGAGAAACTGGGGCTCTTTTCAGGTGGGCAGAGCAGTTTGATATGAAGTTGGATGGCTGTTTAATAATTCCTCGCGGTTTTGACCAGATTATTCGTGAAACACTGTTTGCACCAGTCAGTCGGCCGGTTAACTGGAGGGACATCGAGCGATGAAATGTAGAGATTTTAAATACTTTGGTTTGTGCTTACCTGTCAAATTTGTTCAGAAACAGTGCAAGGAAATTCTAGAATATGTTTCAGAATGTGGGAAATATTTAACAAGAAGGATTTTATCGGTACTTGGGGAAAGGTCAGGGGAATGGGACAGAGGGGAGAGATCTTTCAGAGAGATGGAGAGGGCACAGCGGTGATTGGGAATGGGGAAAGGTCAGGGGAATGGGACTGAGGGGAGAGATCTTTCAGAGAGAGGTTACAGGGGGCGACAGGGAATGGGCTGAGGAATGGGACTGAGGGGAGAGATCTCTCAGAGAGAGGGGCACAGGGGGCGATGGGGAATGGGCTGAGGAATGGGACTGAGGGGAGAGCTCTTTCAGAGAGAGGTTACAGGGGGCGACAGGGAATGGGCTGAGGAATGGGACTGAGGGGAGAGATCTTTCAGAGAGGGGCACAGGGGGCGATGGGGAATGGGCTGAGGAATGGGACTGAGGGGAGAGCTCTTTGAGAGAGAGGGGGGCACAGGGGGCGATGGGGAATGGGCTGAGGAATGGGACTGAGGGGAGAGATCTTTGAGAGAGAGGGGGGCACAGGGGGCGATGGGGAATGGGGAAAGGTCAGGGGAATGGGACTGAGGGGAGAGATCTTTCAGAGAGAGGGGCACAGGGGGTGATGGGGTGAATGGGGGAAGGTCAGGGGAATGGGACTGAGGGGAGAGATCTTTCAGAGAGAGGGGCACAGGGGGCGATGGGGAATGGGGGAAGGGGGAATGGGACTGAGGGGAGAGATCTTTCAGAGAGGGGCACAGGGGGCGATGGGGAATGGGGAAAGGGGGAATGGGACTGAGGGGAGAGATCTTTCAGAGAGAGGGGCACAGGGGGCGATGGGGAATGGGGGAAGGGGGAATGGGACTGAGGGGAGAGATCTTTCAGAGAGAGGGGCACAGGGGGCGATGGGGAATGGGGGAAGGGGGAATGGGACTGAGGGGAGAGATCTTTCAGAGAGAGGGGCACAGGGGGCGATGGGGAATGGGGGAAGGGGGAATGAGACTGAGGGGAGAGATCTTTCAGAGAGGGGCACAGGGGGCGATGGGGAATGGGCTGAGGAATGGGACTGAGGGGAGAGATCTTCCAGAGAGGGGGGCACAGGGGGCGATGGGGAATGGGGAAAGGTCAGGGGAATGGGACTGAGGGGAGAGATCTTTCAGAGAGGGGGGCACAGGGGGCGATGGGGAATGGGGAAAGGTCAGGGGAATGGGACTGAGGGGAGAGATCTTTCAGAGAGAGGGGGACAGGGGGCGATGGGGTGAATGGGGGAAGGGGGAATGGGACTGAGGGGTGATATCTTTCAGAGAGAGGGGGACAGGGGGCGATGGGGAATGGGGAAAGGGGGAATGAGACTGAGGGGAGAGATCTTTCAGAGAGAGGGGCATAGGGGGCGATGGGGAATGGGCTGAGGAATGGGACTGAGGGGAGAGATCTTTCAGAGAGAGGGGGACACAAACATTCGGGCAGGAAAGCTGCCGTCTTTATCCGGCCTGGGCTCACACGTGACTCCATCCTGCGCCAACGTGGCTGGACTCTTTGGCTGCCCCTCCGAAGCGGGCCTAGCAAGACCCTCAGTCGTACCGAACCCACCAGTGGGTCCATGAGGAAGGCAGGCCCCAACCGTCATCTTCTCAAGGGGCGACTAACGGGCCGGGCAAACAATGCCAGCCTTGCCAGCGACGCCCACATCCCGAGGGAAAGTTAAATAAGCATGAGGGAAATGGTGAGAGAGCGTGAGCTAGAGGCAGGGGACGATTTAGCCTGGGTGAATTACTGACCAGATGTCCCATCATGAACTTACCATTTAATTGCCGGGGCACTGCCAAGAATCCAGAATGACCAGTGCACCAATCGTCCAGTTGAATCAATCGAAGATGAGCTGATGTCTATGCCAGGGAGAAAACCCATCATTTCTTTGCTTCTGCTCACAGGTCAGGGGGGCCGTGGGGTACCTGCCGGGCGAGGGAAACCGGGCAAGGCTCCAGGTAAGTGACCAACGCCGCCCACATCGCAAAGGACTTCCCCTGGAACAAATCTCCTCCTTCCACCCCAGGAAATTCTCACCCAGTCCGGATCAAGGGGGCGAGGGTCAGGTTCCTGGACGTACCTGGGAGTGTTTGATGGGACAGTGTGGAGGGAGCTTTACTCTGTATCTAACCCTGTACCTGCCCTGGGAGTGTTTGATGGGACAGTGTAGAGGGAGCTTTACTCTGTATCTAACCCTGTACCTGCCCTGGGAGTGTTTGATGGGACAGTGTAGAGGGAGCTTTACTCTGTATCTAACCCTGTACCTGCCCTGGGAGTGTTTGATGGGACAGTGTAGAGGGAGCTTTACTCTGTATCTAACCCTGTACCTGCCCCGGGAGTGTTTGATGGGACAGTGTAGAGGGAGCTTTACTCTGTATCTAACCCTGTACCTGCCCTGGGAGTGTTTGATGGGACAGTGTAGAGGGAGCTTTACTCTGTATCTAACCCTGTACCTGCCCCGGGAGTGTTTGATGGGACAGTGTAGAGGGAGCTTTACTCTGTATCTAACCCTGTACCTGCCCTGGGAGTGTTTGACGGGACAGTGTAGAGGGAGCTTTACTCTGTATCTAACCCTGTACCTGCCCTGGGAGTGTTTGATGGGACAGTGTAGAGGGAGCTTTACTCTGTATCTAACCCTGTACCTGCCCTGGGAGTGTTTGATGGGACAGTGTAGAGGGAGCTTTACTCTGTACCTAACCCTGTACCTGCCCTGGGAGTGTTTGATGGGACAGTGTAGAGGGAGCTTTACTCTGTACCTAACCCTGTACCTGCCCTGGGAGTGTTTGACGGGACAGTGGAGAGGGAGCGTTACTCTGTATCTAACCCTGTACCTGTCCTGGGAGTGTTTGACGGGACAGTGCAGAGGGAGCTTTACTCTGTATCTAACCCTGTACCTGTCCTGGGAGTGTTTGACGGGACAGTGTAGAGGGAGCTTTACTCTGTATCTAACCCTGTACCTGCCCTGGGAGTGTTTGATGGGACAGTGCAGAGGGAGCTTTACTCTGTATCTAACCCTGTCCCTGCCCTGGGAGTGTTTGACGGGACAGTGTAGAGGGAGCTTTACTCTGTATCTAACCCTGTCCCTGCCCTGGGAGTGTGAGGGGGCCACGGGGAGAGAGAGAGAGAGAGAGAGGGCGAAGGAGAGAGAGAAAGAGAGCGACGGAGGGAGAGAGAGAGAGGGCGATGGAGAGAGAGGGCGACGTAGAGAGAGTGAGAGGGTGACGGAGAGAGAGAGAGAGAGAGAGGGTGACGGAGAGAGAGAGAGAGCGACGGAGAGAGAGAGAGAGCGACGGAGGGAGAGAGAGAGGCCGATGGAGAGAGCGGGCGACGGAGAGAGAGTGAGAGGGCAACGGAGAGAGAGAGGGAGGGTGACGGAGAGAGAGAGAGAGAGAGGGCGACGGATAGAGAGACAGGGGGCGATGGGGAGAGAGAGAGAGAGGGAGAGAGAGGGCGACTGAGAGAGAAAGAGAGGGCGATGGGGAGAGAGAGAGAGAGAGAGGGAGAGAGAGCGACGGAGAGAGAGAGAGAGAGGAAGAGAGAAAGAACGACGGAGAGAGTGAGAGAGAGAGTGGGCGACGGAGAGAGAGAAGGAGAGGGCGACGGAGAGAGAGAGGGAGAGAGAGAAAGAGAGAGAGAGGGCGACAGAGAGAGAGAGGGAGGGTGAAGGAGAGAGAGTGAGAGGGCGACGGAGAGAGAGAGAGAGGGAGAGGGCGACGGAGAGAGAGAGATTATACAGAGGGGCTGTTATTCCATGCAATATACACAGGGGCTGCTATTCCCTGTAATCTACACAGGGGCTGCTATTCCCAATAATATACACAGGGACTGCAATTCTCGATAATATACACAGGGGCTGCGATTCCCGATAATATACACAGGGGCTGCTATTCCCCATAATATACACAGGGGCTGCTATTCTCGACAATATACACAGGGGCGACTATTCCCTATAATATACACAGGGGCTGCTATTCCCTATAATATACACAGGGGGCTGCTATTCTCTATAATATACACAGGGGCTGTGATTCCCTATAATATACACAGGGGCTGCTATTCTCTATAATATACACAGGGGCTGCTATTCCCTATAATATACACAGGGACTGCAATTCTCGATAATATACACAGGGGCTGCGATTCCCGATAATATACACAGGGGCTGCTATTCCCCATAATATACACAGGGGCTGCTATTCCCTATAATATACACAGGGGTGACTATTCCCTATAATATACACAGGGCCGACTATTCCCCATAATATACACAGGGGCTGCTATTCTCGACAATATACACAGGGGCGACTATTCCCTATAATATACACAGGGGCTGCTATTCCCCATAATATACACAGGGGTGACTATTCCCTATAATATACACAGGGCCGACTATTCCCCATAATATACACAGGGGCTGCTATTCTCGACAATATACACAGGGGCGACTATTCCCTATAATATACACAGGGGCTGCTATTCTCTATAATATACACAGGGGCTGTTATTCTCTATAATATACACAGGGGCTGCTGTTCTCTATAATATACACAGGGGCTGTTATTCTCTATAATATACACAGGGGCTGTTATTCTCTATAATATACACAGGGGCTGCTATTCTCTATAATATACACAGGGGCTGCTATTCCCTACAATATACACAGGGGCTGCTATTCTCTATAATATACACAGGGGCTGCTGTTCTCTATAATATACACAGGGGCTGCTATTCCCTACAATATACACAGGGGCTGCTATTCTCTATAATATACACAGGGGCTGCTGTTCTCTATAATAAACACAGGGGCTGCTATTCTCTACAATATACACAGGGGCTGTTATTTTCTATAATATACACAGGGGCTGCTATTCTCTATAATATACACAGGGGCTGCTATTCTCTACAATATACACAGGGGCTGCGATTCCCTATAATGTACACAGGGGCTGCTATTCTCTATAATATACACAGGGGCTGCTATTCCCTCCAATATACACAGGGGCTGCTATTCTCTATAATATACACAGGGGCTGCTGTTCTCTATAATATACACAGGGGCTGCTATTCTCTATAATATACACAGGGGCTGCTGTTCTCTGTAATATACACAGGGGCTGCTATTCTCTATAATATACACAGGGGCTGCTGTTCTCTATAATATACACAGGGGCTGCTGTTCTCTATAATATACACAGGGGCTGCTATTCTCTATAATATACACAGGGGCTGCTATTCCCTATAATATACACAGGGGCTGCTATTCTCTATAATATACACAGGGGTTGCTATTCTCTATAATAAACACAGGGGCTGCTATTCTCTATAATATGCACAGGGGCTGCGATTCTCTACAATATACACAGGGGCTGTTATTTTCTATAATATACACAGGGGCTGCTATTCTCTATAATATACACAGGGGCTGTTATTTTCTATAATATACACAGGGGCTGCTATTCCCTATAATATACACAGGGGCTGCTGTTCTCCATAATTTTCACAGGGGCTGCTATTCTCTATAATATATGATGTGGAGATGCCGGTGATGGACTGGGGTTGACAATTGTAAACAATTTTACAACACCAAGTTATAGTCCAGCAATTTTATTTTAAATTCACAAGCTTTCGGAGATTTTCTCCTTCCTCAGGCAAATGTTTCAAATATTCTCTATAATACACACAGGGGCTGCTATTCTCTATAATATACACAGGGGCTGCTATTCTCTATAATATACACAGGGGCTGCTATTCTCTATAATATACACAGTGGGCCCTATTCTCTATAAAATATACAGGGGCTGCTATTCTCTATAATATACACAGGGGCTGCTGTTCTCTATAATATACACAGGGGCTGCTGTTCTCTATAATATACACAGGGGCTGCTATTCTCTATAATACACACAGGGGCTGCTATTCTCTATAATATACACAGGGGCTGCTATTCTCTATAATATACACAGGGGCTGCTATTCTCTATAATATACACAGGGGCTGCTGTTCTCTATAATATACACAGGGGCTGCTATTCCCTATAATATACACAGGGTCTGCTGTTCTCTATAATATACACAGGGGCTGCTATTCTCTATAATATGCACAGGGGCTGCTATTCCCTATAATATACACAGGGGCTGCTATTCCCTATAATACACACAGGGGCTGCTATTCTCTATAATATACACAGGGGCTGCTATTTTCTGTAATATACACAGGGGCTGCTATTCCCTATAATATACACAGGGGCTGCTATTCTCTATAATATACACAGTGGGCCCTATTCTCTATAATATACACAGGGGCTGCTATTCCCTATAATATACACAGGGGCTGCTATTCTCTATAATATACACAGTGGGCCCTATTCTCTATAATATACACAGTGGGCCCTATTCTCTATAATATACACAGTGTGCCCTGTTCTCTATAATATACACAGTGGGCCCTATTCTCCATAATATACACAGGGGCTGCTATTCCCTATAATATACACAGGGGCTGCTATTCTCTATAATATACACAGTGGGCCCTATTCTCCATAATATACACAGGGGCTGCTATTCCCTATAATATACACAGGGGCTGCTATTCTCTATAATATACACAGTGGGCCCTATTCTCTATAATATACACAGTGGGCCCTATTCTCTATAATATACACAGTGTGCCCTGTTCTCTATAATATACACAGTGGGCCCTATTCTCTATAATATACACAGTGGGCCCTATTCTCTATAATATACACAGTGGGCCCTATTCTCTATAATATACACAGTGGGCCCTATTCTCTATAATATACACAGTGGGCCCTATTCTCTATAATATACACAGTGGGCCCTATTCTCTATAATATACACAGTGGGCCCTATTCTCTATAATATACACAGTGGGCCCTATTCTCTATAATATACACAGTGGGCCCTGTTCTCTATAATATACACAGGGGCTGTTATTTTCTATAATATACACAGGGGCTGCTATTCTCTATAATATACACAGGGGCTGCTATTCTCTACAATATACACAGGGGCTGCGATTCCCTATAATGTACACAGGGGCTGCTATTCTCTATAATATACACAGGGGCTGCTATTCCCTATAATATACACAGGGACTGCAATTCTCGATAATATACACAGGGGCTGCGATTCCTGATAATATACACAGGGGCTGCTATTCCCCATAATATACACAGGGGCTGCTATTCCCTATAATATACACAGGGGTGACTATTCCCTATAATATACACAGGGCCGACTATTCCCCATAATATACACAGGGGCTGCTATTCTCGACAATATACACAGGGGCGACTATTCCCTATAATATACACAGGGGCTGCTATTCCCCATAATATACACAGGGGTGACTATTCCCTATAATATACACAGGGCCGACTATTCCCCATAATATACACAGGGGCTGCTATTCTCGACAATATACACAGGGGCGACTATTCCCTATAATATACACAGGGGCTGCTATTCTCTATAATATACACAGGGGCTGTTATTCTCTATAATATACACAGGGGCTGCTGTTCTCTATAATATACACAGGGGCTGTTATTCTCTATAATATACACAGGGGCTGCTGTTCTCTATAATAAACACAGGGGCTGCTATTCTCTACAATATACACAGGGGCTGTTATTTTCTATAATATACACAGGGGCTGCTATTCTCTATAATATACACAGGGGCTGCGATTCTCTACAATATACACAGGGGCTGTTATTTTCTATAATATACACAGGGGCTGCTATTCTCTACAATATACACAGGGGCTGTTATTCTCTATAATATACACAGGGGCTGCTATTCTCTATAATATACACAGGGGCTGCTATTCTCCATAATATACACAGGGGGCTGCTGTTCTCTCTAATATACACAGGGGCTGCTATTCTCTATAATATACACAGGGGCTGCTGTTCTCTATAATATACACAGGGGCTGCTATTCCCTATAATATACACAGGGGCTGCTATTCTCTATAATATACACAGGGGTTGCTATTCTCTATAATAAACACAGGGGCTGCTATTCTCTATAATATGCACAGGGGCTGCGATTCTCTACAATATACACAGGGGCTGTTATTTTCTATAATATACACAGGGGCTGCTATTCTCTATAATATACACAGGGGCTGCTGTTCTCCATAATTTTCACAGGGGCTGCTATTCTCTATAATATACACAGGGGCTGCTATTCCCTATAATATACACAGGGGCTGCTATTCCCTATAATATACACAGGGGCTGCTATTCTCCATAATATAAACAGGGGCTGCTATTCTCTATAATATACACAGGGGCTGCTATTCTCTATAATATACACAGGGGCTGTTATTCTCTATAATATACACAGGTGCTGCTATTCCCTATAATATACACAGGGGCTGCTATTCTCTATAATATACACAGGGGCTGCTGTTCTCTATAATATACACAGGGGCTGCTACTCTCCATAATATACACAGGGGCTGCTATTCTCTATAATATAAACAGGGGCTGCTATTCTCTATAATATACACAGGGGCTGCTATTCTCTATAATATACACAGGGGCTGTTATTCTCTATAATATACACAGGGGCTGCTATTCCCTATAATATACACAGGGGCTGCTATTCCCTATAATATACACAGGGGCTGCTATTCTCCATAATATACACAGGGGCTGCTATTCTCTATAATATAAACAGGGGCTGCTATTCTCTATAATATACACAGTGGGCCCTATTCTCCATAATATACACAGGGGCTGCTATTCTCTATAATATACACAGGGGCTGCTGTTCTCTATAATATACACAGGGGCTGCTGTTCTCTATCATACACACAGGGGCTGCTATTCTCTATAATATACACAGGGGCTGCTATTCTCTATAATATACACAGGGGCTGCTATTCTCTATAATATACACAGGGGCTGCTGTTCTCTATAATATACACAGGGGCTGCTATTCCCTATAATATACACAGGGTCTGCTGTTCTCTATAATATACACAGGGGCTGCTATTCCCTATAATATACACAGGGGCTGCTATTCCCTATAATACACACAGGGGCTGCTATTCTCTATAATATACACAGGGGCTGCTATTTTCTGTAATATACACAGGGGCTGCTATTCCCTATAATATACACAGGGGCTGCTATTCTCTATAATATACACAGTGGGCCCTATTCTCTATAATATACACAGTGGGCCCTATTCTCTATAATATACACAGTGGGCCCTGTTCTCTATAATATACACAGTGGGCCCTATTCTCTATAATATACACAGTGGGCCCTATTCTCTATAATATACACAGTGGGCCCTATTCTCTATAATATACACAGTGGGCCCTATTCTCTATAATATACACAGTGGGCCCTATTCTCTATAATATACACAGTGGGCCCTATTCTCTATAATATACACAGTGGGCCCTATTCTCTATAATATACACAGTGGGCCCTATTCTCTATAATATACACAGTGGGCCCTGTTCTCTATAATATACACAGTGGGCCCTATTCTCTATAATATACACAGTGGGCCCTATTCTCTATAATATACACAGTGGGCCCTATTCTCTATAATATACACAGTGGGCCCTATTCTCTATAATATACACAGTGGGCCCCATTCTCTGCAACAGGCACATGATGCTGAATGGTGCCCCCTGTGTACATTCTGAGTATTGCAGCCCGTGCTGCTGTGTTTGCCATTTGATGTTGTGCTGATTGGCTCTGAACCACCCCCCCCCGACTTTGGTTTATTGCAGGTTACGCCAATGGGGCCGGCCGCTACCCTGCCGCGGGGCTGGTCCAGCCCGCTTTTGGCAACGGTTACCGCAATGGAAACGGCTACGCCAATGGTTTCGCCAATGGTTTCAGGAATGGTGAGGCATTTTGGCCTAGGCTGATATAAATATTCACACCAGGGTGTTCCCTCGAACCCCTCGCTCACACTCCGATATCTGCGGAGGTCCTTCTAACCCCTCTCTCACACTCCTGTATCTGGGAGGTCCCTCTAACCCCTCTCTCACACTCCTGTATCTGGGAGGTCCCTCTAACCCGCTCTCTCACACTCCTGTATCTGGGAGGTCCCTCTAACCCCTCTCTCACACTCCTGTATCTGGGAGGTCCCTCTAACCCCCTCTCTTACACTCCTGTATCTGGGAGGTCCCTCTAACCCGCTCTCTCACACTCCTGTATCTGGGAGGTCCCTCTCACCCCCTCTCTCACACTCCTGTATCTGGGGAGGTCCCTCTAGCCCCCTCGCTCATACTCCTGTATCTGGGGAGGTCCCTCTAACCCCCTCTCTCACACTCCTGTATCTGGGAGGTCCCTCTAACCCCCTCTCTCACACTCCTGTATCTGGGAGGTCCCTCTAACCCGCTCTCTCACACTCCTGCATCTGGGAGGTCCCTCTAACCCCCTCTCTCACACTCCTGTATCTGGGGAGGTCCCTCTAGCCCCCTCTCTCACACTCCGATATCTGGGGAGGTCCCTCTAACCCCCTCTCTCACACTCCTGTATCTGGGAGGTCCCTCTAACACCTCTCTCACACTCCTGTATCTGGGGAGGTCCCTCTAACCCCCTCTCTCTCACACTCCGATATCTGGGGAGGTCCCTCTAACCCCCTCTCTCACACTCCTGTATCTGGGGAGGTCCCTCTAACCCCTCTCTCACACTCCTGTATCTGGGAGGTCCCTCTAACCCCTCTCTCACACTCCTGTATCTGGGAGGTCCCTCTAACCCCCTCTCTCACACTCCTGTATCTGGGAGGTCCCTCTAGCCCCCTCTCACACACTCCTGTATCTGGGGAGGTCCCTCTAACCCCCTCTCTCACACTCCTGTATCTGGGAGGTCCCTCTAACCCCTCTCTCACACTCCTGTATCTGGGAGGTCCCTCTAACCCCCTCTCTCACACTCCTGTATCTGGGGAGGTCCCTCTAGCCCCCTCTCTCACACTCCTGCATCTGGGAGGTCCCTCGAACCCCTCGCTCACACTCCGATATCTGGGAGGTCCCTCTAGCCCCCAGTCTCACACTCCTGTATCTGGGGAGGTCCCTCAAACCCCCTCTCACACACTCCTGTATCTGGGGAGGTCCCTCTAACCCCCTCTCTCACACTCCAGTATCTGGGGAGGTCCCTCTAACCCCCTCTCTCACACTCCTGTATCTGGGGAGGTCCCTCAAACACCCCTTCCTCACACTCCTGTATCTCGTGAGTTCCCTCTAACTCCTCTCTCACACTCCTGTATCTGGGGAGGTCTCTCTAACCCCCTCTCTCTCACACTCCTGTATCTGGGGAGGTCCCTCGAGACCCCCCCTCTCACACTCCTGTATCTGGGGAGGTCCCTCTAACCTCTCTCTCACACTCCTGTATCTGGGGAGGTCCCTCTAACCTCTCTCTCACGCTCCTGAATCTGGGGAGGTCCCTCTAACCCCTCTCTCACACTTCTGTATCTGGGGAGGTCCCTCTAAACCCTCTCTCACACTCCTGTACCAGGGGAGGTCCCTCTAAGCCCCTCTCTCACACTCCTGTATCTGGGGAGGTCCCTCCAACTCCCTCTCTCACACTCCTGTATCTGGGGAGGTCCCTCTAACCCCCTCTCTCTAACACTCCAGTATCTGGGGAGGTCCCTCTAACCCCCTCTCTCACACTCCTGTATCAGGGGAGGTCCCACTAACCTCTCTCTCACACACTCCTGTATCTGGGGAGGTCCCTCTAACCCCCTCTCTCTCACACTCCTGTATCTGGGGGAGGTCCCTCTAACCCCTCTCTCTCACACTCCTGTATCTGGGGAGGTCCCTCTAACCCTCTCTCACACTCCTGTATCTGGGGGAGGTCCCTCTAACCCCCTCTCTCACACATTCCTATATCTGGGGAGGTCCCTCTAACCCCTCTCTCTCATACTCCTGTATCTGGGGAGGTCCCTCGAATCCCTCTCTCACACTCCTGTATCTGGGGAGGTCTCTCTAACCCCCTCTCACACTCCTGTATCTGGGGAGGTCCCTCTAAACCCTTTCTCACACTCCTGTATCTGGGGAGGTCCCTCTAACCCCTCTCTCACACACCTGTATCTGGAGAGTCCCTCTACCCCCTCTCTCACACTCCTGTATCTGGGGAGGTCCCTCTAATCCCTCTCTCACACTCCTGTATCTGGGGAGGTCCCTCTAACCCCCTCTCACACTCCTGTATCTGGGGAGGTCCCTCTAATCCCTCTCTCACACTCCTGTATCTGGAGAGTCCCTCTACCCCCTCTCTCACACTCCTGTATCTGAGGAGGTCCCTCTAATCCCTCTCTCACACTTCTGTATCTGGGGAGGTCCCTCTAATCCCTCTCTCACACTCCTGTATCTGGAGAGTCCCTCTACCCCCTCTCTCACACTCCTGTATCTGGGGAGGTCCCTCTAAACCCCTCTCACACTCCTGTATCTGGGGAGGTCCCTCTAAGCCCTCTCTCACACTCCTGTATCTGGGGAGGTCCCTCTAACCCCTCTCTCACACTCCTGTATCTGAGGAGGTCCCTCTAACCCCCTCTCACACTCCTGTATCTGGGGAGGTCCCTCTAACCCCTCTCACACACTCCTGTGTCTGGGGAGGTCCCTCAAACCCCCTCTCACACACTCCTGTATCTGGGGAGGTCCCTCTAACCCTCTCTCTCACACTCCTGTATCTGGGGAGGTCCCTCTAACCCTCTCTTTCACACTCCTGTATCTGGGAAGGTCCCTCTATCCACCACTCTCACACTCCTGTATCTGGGGAGGTCCCTCTAACCCCCTCTCTCACACTCCTGTATCTGGGGAGGTCCCTCTAACCCCTCTCTCACACTCCTGTATCTGGGGAGGTCCCTCTAACCCCTCTCACACACTCCTGTATCTGGGGAGGTCCCTCTAACCCGCTCTCTCACAATCCTGTATCTGTGGAGGTCCCTCTAACCCTCTCTCTCACACTCCTGTATCTGGGGAGGTACCTCTAACCCCCTCTCTCACACTCCTGTATCTGGGGAGGTCCCTCTAACCCCTCTCTCACACTCCTGTATCTGGGGAGGTCCCTCTAACCCTCTCTCTCACACTCCTGTATCTGGTGAGGTCCCTCGAACCCCCTCTCTCACACTCCTGTATCTGGGGAGGTCCCTCTAACCCTCTCTCTCACACTCCTGTATCTGGTGAGGTCCCTCTAACCCCCTCTCTCACACTCCTGTATCTGGGGAGGTCCCTCTAACCCCTTTCTCACACTCCTGTATCTGGGGAGGTCCCTCTAACCCCCTCTCTCACACTCCTGTATCTCGGGAGGTCCCTCTAACTCCTCTCTCACACACCTGTATCTGGGGAGTTCTCTCTAACCCCCTCTCTCTCACACTCCTGTATCTGGGGAGGTCCCTCGAGACCCCCCTCTCACATTTCTGTATCTGGGGAGGTCCCTCTAACCTCTCTCTCACACTCCTGTATCTGGGGAGGTCCCTCTAACCTCTCTCTCACGCTCCTGAATCTGGAGAGGTCCCTCTAACCCCTCTCTAACACTCCTGTATCTGTGGAGGTCCCTCTAACTCCCTCTCTCACACTCCTGTATCTGGGGAGGTCCCTCTAACCCCCTCTCTCTAACACTCCAGTATCTGGGGAGGTCCCTCTAACCCCCTCTCTCACACTCCTGTATCAGGGGAGGTCCCACTAACCTCTCTCTCACACTCTCCTGTATCTGGGGAGGTCCCTCGAGCCCCCTCTCTCACACACCTGTATCTGGGATGTCCCTCGAGAGCCCCCTCTCACAATCCTGTATCTGGGGAGGTCCCTCTAAACCCTTTATCACACTCCTGTATCTGGGGAGGTCCCTCGAACCCCTCTCTCACACACCTGTATCTGGAGAGTCCCTCTACCCTCTCTCTCACACTCCTGTATCTGGGGAGGTCCCTCTAATCCCTCTCTCACACTCCTGTATCTGGGGAGGTCCCTCTAACCCCCTCTCACACTCCTGTATCTGGGGAGGTCCCTCTAATCCCTCTCTCACACTCCTGTATCTGGAGAGTCCCTCTACCCCCTCTCTCACACTCCTGTATCTGAGGAGGTCCCTCTAATCCCTCTCTCACACTCCTGTATCTGGGGAGGTCCCTCTAACCCCCTCTCTCACACTCCTGTATCTGGGGAGGTCCCTCTAACCCCCTCTCTCACACTCCTGTATCTGGGGAGGTCCCTCTAACCCCCTCTCTCACACTCCTGTATCTGGAGAGTCCCTCTACCCCCTCTCTCACACTCCTGTATCTGGGGAGGTCCCTCAAACACCCCTTCCTCACACTCCTGTATCTCGTGAGTTCCCTCTAACTCCTCTCTCACACTCCTGTATCTGGGGAGGTCTCTCTAACCCCCTCTCTCTCACACTCCTGTATCTGGGGAGGTCCCTCGAGACCCCCCCTCTCACACTCCTGTATCTGGGGAGGTCCCTCTAACCTCTCTCTCACACTCCTGTATCTGGGGAGGTCCCTCTAACCTCTCTCTCACGCTCCTGAATCTGGGGAGGTCCCTCTAACCCCTCTCTCACACTTCTGTATCTGGGGAGGTCCCTCTAAACCCTCTCTCACACTCCTGTACCAGGGGAGGTCCCTCTAAGCCCCTCTCTCACACTCCTGTATCTGGGGAGGTCCCTCCAACTCCCTCTCTCACACTCCTGTATCTGGGGAGGTCCCTCTAACCCCCTCTCTCTAACACTCCAGTATCTGGGGAGGTCCCTCTAACCCCCTCTCTCACACTCCTGTATCAGGGGAGGTCCCACTAACCTCTCTCTCACACACTCCTGTATCTGGGGAGGTCCCTCTAACCCTCTCTCACACACTCCTGTATCTGGGGAGGTCCCTCTAACCCAATCTCTCACACTCCTGTATCTGGGATGTCCCTCGAGACCCCCCTCTCACACTCCTGTATCTGGGGAGGTCCCTCTAAACCCTTTCTCACACTCCTGTATCTGGGGAGGTCCCTCTAACCCCTCTCTCACACACCTGTATCTGGAGAGTCCCTCTACCCCCTCTCTCACACTCCTGTATCTGGGGAGGTCCCTCTAATCCCTCTCTCACACTCCTGTATCTGGGGAGGTCCCTCTAACCCCCTCTCACACTCCTGTATCTGGGGAGGTCCCTCTAATCCCTCTCTCACACTCCTGTATCTGGAGAGTCCCTCTACCCCCTCTCTCACACTCCTGTATCTGAGGAGGTCCCTCTAATCCCTCTCTCACACTTCTGTATCTGGGGAGGTCCCTCTAATCCCTCTCTCACACTCCTGTATCTGGAGAGTCCCTCTACCCCCTCTCTCACACTCCTGTATCTGGGGAGGTCCCTCTAAACCCCTCTCACACTCCTGTATCTGGGGAGGTCCCTCTAAGCCCTCTCTCACACTCCTGTATCTGGGGAGGTCCCTCTAACCCCTCTCTCACACTCCTGTATCTGGGGAGGTCCCTCTAACCCCCTCTCACACTCCTGTATCTGGGGAGGTCCCTCTAACCCCTCTCACACACTCCTGTGTCTGGGGAGGTCCCTCAAACCCCCTCTCACACACTCCTGTATCTGGGGAGGTCCCTCTAACCCTCTCTCTCACACTCCTGTATCTGTGGAGGTCCGTCTAACCCCTTCTTTCACACTCCTGTATCTGGGAAGGTCCCTCTATCCACCACTCTCACACTCCTGTATCTGGGGAGGTCCCTCTAACCCCCTCTCTCACACTCCTGTATCTGGGGAGGTCCCTCTAACCCCTCTCTCACACTCCTGTATCTGGGGAGGTCCCTCTAACCCCTCTCACACACTCCTGTATCTGGGGAGGTCCCTCTAACCCGCTCTCTCACAATCCTGTATCTGTGGAGGTCCCTCTAACCCTCTCTCTCACACTGCTGTATCTGGGGAGGTCCCTCTAACCCCCTCTCTCACACTCCTGTATCTGGGGAGGTCCCTCTAACCCCTCTCTCACACTCCTGTATCTGGGGAGGTCCCTCTAACCCTCTCTCTCACACTCCTGTATATGGTGAGGTCCCTCTAACCCCCTCTCTCACACTACTGTATCTGGGGAGGTCCCTCTAACCCCTTTCTCACACTCCTGTATCTGGGGAGGTCCCTCTAACCCCCTCTCTCACACTCCTGTATCTGGGGAGGTCCCTCAAACACCCCTTCCTCACACTCCTGTATCTCGGGAGGTCCCTCTAACTCCTCTCTCACACTCCTGTATCTGGGGAGTTCTCTCTAACCCCCTCTCTCTCACACTCCTGTATCTGGGGAGGTCCCTCGAGACCCCCCTCTCACACTCCTGTATCTGGGGAGGTCCCTCTAACCCCCTCTCTCACACTCCTGTATCTGGGGAGGTCCCTCTAACCCCCTCTCTCACACTCCTGTATCTGGAGTGTCCCTCTACCCCCTCTCTCACACTCCTGTATCTGGGGAGGTCCCTCTAATCCCTCTCTCACACTCCTGTATCTGGGGAGGTCCCTCTAACCCCCTCTCACACTCCTGTATCTGGGGAGGTCCCTCTAACCCCCTCTCTCACACTCCTGTATCTGGGGAGGTCCCTCTAACCCCTCTCTCACACTCCTGTATCTGGGGAGGTCCCTCTAACCCCCTCTCTCACACTCCTGTATCTGGGGAGGTCCCTCTAACCCCCTCTCACACTCCTGTATCTGGGGAGGTCCCTCAAACCCCCTCTCACACACTCCTGTATCTGGGGAGGTCCCTCTAACCCTCTCTCTCACACTCCTGTATCTGTGGAGGTCCGTCTAACCCCTCTCTCACACTCCTGTATCTGGGGAGGTCCCTCTAACCCCTCTCTCACACTCCTGTATCTGGAGAGGTCCGTCTAACCCTCTCTCACACTCCTGTATCTGGGGAGGTCCCTCTAACCCCTCTCTCACACTCCTGTATCTGGGGAGGTCCCTCTAACCCCTCTCTCACACTCCTGTATCTGGGGAGGTCCCTCTAACCCTCTCTCTCACACTCCTGTATCTGGAGAGGTCTCTCTAACCCCTCTCTCTCACACTCCTGTATCTGGGGAGGTCCCTCTAACCCTCTCTCTCACACTCCTGTATCTGGAGAGGTCCCTCTAACCCCTCTCTCACACTCCTGTATCTGGGGAGGTCCCTCTAACCCTCTCTCTCACACTCCTGTATCTGGAGAGGTCCCTCTAACCCCCCCTCTCTCACACTCCTGTATCTGGGGAGGTCCCTCCAACCCTCTCTCTCACACTCCTGTATCTGGGGAGGTCCCTCTAACCCCCTCTCCCACACTCCTGTATCTGGGGAGGTCCCACTAACCCCTCTCTCACACTCCTGTATCTGGGGAGGTCCCTCTAACCCCTCTCACACACTCCTGTATCTGGGGAGGTCCCTCTAACCCCTCTCTCACACTCCTGTATCTGGGGAGGTCCCTCTAACCCCCTCTCTCACAATCCTGCATCTGTGGAGGTCCCTCTAACCCTCTCTCTCACACTCCTGTATCTGGGGAGGTCCCTCTAACCCCCTCTCTCACACTCCTGTATCTGGGGCGGTCCCTCTAACCCCTCTCTCACACTCCTGTATCTGGGGAGGTCCCTATAACCCCTCTCACACTCCTGTATCTGGGGAGGTCCCTCTAACCCCTCTCTCACACTCCTGTATCTGGTGAGGTCCCTCTAACCCCCTCTCTCACACGACTGTATCTGGGGAGGTCCCGCTAACCCCTTTCTCACACTCCTGTATCTGGGGAGGTCCCTCTAATCCCCTCTCTCACACTCCTGTATCTGGGGAGGTCCCTCTAATCTCCCATCTCACACTCCTGTATCTGGGGAGGTCCCTCTAACCCCCTCTCTCACACTCCTGTATCTGGGGAGGTCCCTCTTATCTCCCATCTCACACTCCTGTATCTGGGGAGGTCCCTCTAACCCCTCTCTCACACTCCTGTATCTGGGGAGGTCCCTCTAATCTCCCATCTCACACTCCTGTATCTGGGGAGGTCCCTCTAACCCTCTCTCTCACACTCCTGTATCTGTGGAGGTCCCTCTAACCCCTCTCTCACACTCCTGTATCTCGGGAGGTCCCTCTAACCCCCTCTCTCTCACACTCCCGTATCTGGGGAGGTCCCTCTAACCCCTCTCTCACACTCCTGTATCTGGAGAGTCCCTCTACCCCCTCTCTCACACTCCTGTATCTGGGGAGGTCCCTCTAAACCCCTCTCACACTCCTGTATCTGGGGAGGTCCCTCTAAGCCCTCTCTCACACTCCTGTATCTGGGGAGGTCCCTCTAACCCCTCTCTCACACTCCTGTATCTGGGGAGGTCCCTCTAACCCCCTCTCACACTCCTGTATCTGGGGAGGTCCCTCTAACCCCTCTCACACACTCCTGTGTCTGGGGAGGTCCCTCAAACCCCCTCTCACACACTCCTGTATCTGGGGAGGTCCCTCTAACCCTCTCTCTCACACTCCTGTATCTGTGGAGGTCCGTCTAACCCCTTCTTTCACACTCCTGTATCTGGGAAGGTCCCTCTATCCACCACTCTCACACTCCTGTATCTGGGGAGGTCCCTCTAACCCCCTCTCTCACACTCCTGTATCTGGGGAGGTCCCTCTAACCCCTCTCTCACACTCCTGTATCTGGGGAGGTCCCTCTAACCCCTCTCACACACTCCTGTATCTGGGGAGGTCCCTCTAACCCGCTCTCTCACAATCCTGTATCTGTGGAGGTCCCTCTAACCCTCTCTCTCACACTCCTGTATCTGGGGAGGTCCCTCTAACCCCCTCTCTCACACTCCTGTATCTGGGGAGGTCCCTCTAACCCCTCTCTCACACTCCTGTATCTGGGGAGGTCCCTCTAACCCTCTCTCTCACACTCCTGTATCTGGTGAGGTCCCTCTAACCCCCTCTCTCACACTACTGTATCTGGGGAGGTCCCTCTAACCCCTTTCTCACACTCCTGTATCTGGGGAGGTCCCTCTAACCCCCTCTCTCACACTCCTGTATCTGGGGAGGTCCCTCAAACACCCCTTCCTCACACTCCTGTATCTCGGGAGGTCCCTCTAACTCCTCTCTCACACTCCTGTATCTGGGGAGTTCTCTCTAACCCCCTCTCTCTCACACTCCTGTATCTGGGGAGGTCCCTCGAGACCCCCCTCTCACATTTCTGTATCTGGGGAGGTCCCTCTAACCTCTCTCTCACACTCCTGTATCTGGGGAGGTCCCTCTAACCTCTCTCTCACGCTCCTGAATCTGGAGAGGTCCCTCTAACCCCTCTCTAACACTCCTGTATCTGTGGAGGTCCCTCTAACTCCCTCTCTCACACTCCTGTATCTGGGGAGGTCCCTCTAACCCCCTCTCTCTAACACTCCAGTATCTGGGGAGGTCCCTCTAACCCCCTCTCTCACACTCCTGTATCAGGGGAGGTCCCACTAACCCCTCTCTCACACTCCTGTATCTGGGGAGGTCCCTCTAACCCCTCTCACACACTCCTGTATCTGGGGAGGTCCCTCTAACCCCTCTCTCACACTCCTGTATCTGGGGAGGTCCCTCTAACCCCCTCTCTCACAATCCTGCATCTGTGGAGGTCCCTCTAACCCTCTCTCTCACACTCCTGTATCTGGGGAGGTCCCTCTAACCCCCTCTCTCACACTCCTGTATCTGGGGCGGTCCCTCTAACCCCTCTCTCACACTCCTGTATCTGGGGAGGTCCCTATAACCCCTCTCACACTCCTGTATCTGGGGAGGTCCCTCTAACCCCTCTCTCACACTCCTGTATCTGGTGAGGTCCCTCTAACCCCCTCTCTCACACGACTGTATCTGGGGAGGTCCCGCTAACCCCTTTCTCACACTCCTGTATCTGGGGAGGTCCCTCTAATCCCCTCTCTCACACTCCTGTATCTGGGGAGGTCCCTCTAATCTCCCATCTCACACTCCTGTATCTGGGGAGGTCCCTCTAACCCCCTCTCTCACACTCCTGTATCTGGGGAGGTCCCTCTTATCTCCCATCTCACACTCCTGTATCTGGGGAGGTCCCTCTAACCCCTCTCTCACACTCCTGTATCTGGGGAGGTCCCTCTAATCTCCCATCTCACACTCATGTATCTGGGGAGGTCCCTCTAACCCTCTCTCTCACACTCCTGTATCTGTGGAGGTCCCTCTAACCCCTCTCTCACACTCCTGTATCTCGGGAGGTCCCTCTAACCCCCTCTCTCTCACACTCCCGTATCTGGGGAGGTCCCTCTAACCCCTCTCTCACACTCCTGTATCTGGAGAGTCCCTCTACCCCCTCTCTCACACTCCTGTATCTGGGGAGGTCCCTCTAAACCCCTCTCACACTCCTGTATCTGGGGAGGTCCCTCTAAGCCCTCTCTCACACTCCTGTATCTGGGGAGGTCCCTCTAACCCCTCTCTCACACTCCTGTATCTGGGGAGGTCCCTCTAACCCCCTCTCACACTCCTGTATCTGGGGAGGTCCCTCTAACCCCTCTCACACACTCCTGTGTCTGGGGAGGTCCCTCAAACCCCCTCTCACACACTCCTGTATCTGGGGAGGTCCCTCTAACCCTCTCTCTCACACTCCTGTATCTGTGGAGGTCCGTCTAACCCCTTCTTTCATACTCCTGTATCTGGGAAGGTCCCTCTATCCACCACTCTCACACTCCTGTATCTGGGGAGGTCCCTCTAACCCCCTCTCTCACACTCCTGTATCTGGGGAGGTCCCTCTAACCCCTCTCTCACACTCCTGTATCTGGGGAGGTCCCTCTAACCCCTCTCACACACTCCTGTATCTGGGGAGGTCCCTCTAACCCGCTCTCTCACAATCCTGTATCTGTGGAGGTCCCTCTAACCCTCTCTCTCACACTCCTGTATCTGGGGAGGTCCCTCTAACCCCCTCTCTCACACTCCTGTATCTGGGGAGGTCCCTCTAACCCCTCTCTCACACTCCTGTATCTGGGGAGGTCCCTCTAACCCTCTCTCTCACACTCCTGTATCTGGTGAGGTCCCTCTAACCCCCTCTCTCACACTACTGTATCTGGGGAGGTCCCTCTAACCCCTTTCTCACACTCCTGTATCTGGGGAGGTCCCTCTAACCCCCTCTCTCACACTCCTGTATCTGGGGAGGTCCCTCAAACACCCCTTCCTCACACTCCTGTATCTCGGGAGGTCCCTCTAACTCCTCTCTCACACTCCTGTATCTGGGGAGTTCTCTCTAACCCCCTCTCTCTCACACTCCTGTATCTGGGGAGGTCCCTCGAGACCCCCCTCTCACATTTCTGTATCTGGGGAGGTCCCTCTAACCTCTCTCTCACACTCCTGTATCTGGGGAGGTCCCTCTAACCTCTCTCTCACGCTCCTGAATCTGGAGAGGTCCCTCTAACCCCTCTCTAACACTCCTGTATCTGTGGAGGTCCCTCTAACTCCCTCTCTCACACTCCTGTATCTGGGGAGGTCCCTCTAACCCCCTCTCTCTAACACTCCAGTATCTGGGGAGGTCCCTCTAACCCCCTCTCTCACACTCCTGTATCAGGGGAGGACCCACTAACCTCTCTCTCACACACCTGTATCTGGGATGTCCCTCGAGACCCCCCTCTCACACTCCTGTATCTGGGGAGGTCCCTCGAACCCCTCTCTCACACACCTGTATCTGGAGAGTCCCTCTACCCTCTCTCTCACACTCCTGTATCTGGGGAGGTCCCTCTAATCCCTCTCTCACACTCCTGTATCTGGGGAGGTCCCTCTAACCCCCTCTCACACTCCTGTATCTGGGGAGGTCCCTCTAATCCCTCTCTCACACTCCTGTATCTGGAGAGTCCCTCTACCCCCTCTCTCACACTCCTGTATCTGAGGAGGTCCCTCTAATCCCTCTCTCACACTCCTGTATCTGGGGAGGTCCCTCTAACCCCCTCTCTCACACTCCTGTATCTGGGGAGGTCCCTCTAACCCCCTCTCTCACACTCCTGTATCTGGGGAGGTCCCTCTAACCCCCTCTCTCACACTCCTGTATCTGGAGAGTCCCTCTACCCCCTCTCTCACACTCCTGTATCTGGGGAGGTCCCTCTAATCCCTCTCTCACACTCCTGTATCTGGGGAGGTCCCTCTAACCCCCTCTCACACTCCTGTATCTGGGGAGGTCCCTCTAAGCCCTCTCTCACACTCCTGTATCTGGGGAGGTCCCTCTAACCCCTCTCTCACACTCCTGTATCTGGGGAGGTCCCTCTAACCCCCTCTCTCACACTCCTGTATCTGGGGAGGTCCCTCTAACCCCCTCTCACACTCCTGTATCTGGTGAGGTCCCTCTAACCCCCTCTCTCACACTACTGTATCTGGGGAGGTCCCTCTAACCCCTTTCTCACACTCCTGTATCTGGGGAGGTCCCTCTAACCCCCTCTCTCACACTCCTGTATCTGGGGAGGTCCCTCAAACACCCCTTCCTCACACTCCTGTATCTCGGGAGGTCCCTCTAACTCCTCTCTCACACTCCTGTATCTGGGGAGTTCTCTCTAACCCCCTCTCTCTCACACTCCTGTATCTGGGGAGGTCCCTCGAGACCCCCCTCTCACATTTCTGTATCTGGGGAGGTCCCTCTAACCTCTCTCTCACACTCCTGTATCTGGGGAGGTCCCTCTAACCTCTCTCTCACGCTCCTGAATCTGGAGAGGTCCCTCTAACCCCTCTCTAACACTCCTGTATCTGTGGAGGTCCCTCTAACTCCCTCTCTCACACTCCTGTATCTGGGGAGGTCCCTCTAACCCCCTCTCTCTAACACTCCAGTATCTGGGGAGGTCCCTCTAACCCCCTCTCTCACACTCCTGTATCAGGGGAGGTCCCACTAACCTCTCTCTCACACACCTGTATCTGGGATGTCCCTCGAGACCCCCCTCTCACACTCCTGTATCTGGGGAGGTCCCTCGAACCCCTCTCTCACACACCTGTATCTGGAGAGTCCCTCTACCCTCTCTCTCACACTCCTGTATCTGGGGAGGTCCCTCTAATCCCTCTCTCACACTCCTGTATCTGGGGAGGTCCCTCTAACCCCCTCTCACACTCCTGTATCTGGGGAGGTCCCTCTAATCCCTCTCTCACACTCCTGTATCTGGAGAGTCCCTCTACCCCCTCTCTCACACTCCTGTATCTGAGGAGGTCCCTCTAATCCCTCTCTCACACTCCTGTATCTGGGGAGGTCCCTCTAACCCCCTCTCTCACACTCCTGTATCTGGGGAGGTCCCTCTAACCCCCTCTCTCACACTCCTGTATCTGGGGAGGTCCCTCTAACCCCCTCTCTCACACTCCTGTATCTGGAGAGTCCCTCTACCCCCTCTCTCACACTCCTGTATCTGGGGAGGTCCCTCTAATCCCGCTCTCACACTCCTGTATCTGGGGAGGTCCCTCTAACCCCCTCTCACACTCCTGTATCTGGGGAGGTCCCTCTAAGCCCTCTCTCACACTCCTGTATCTGGGGAGGTCCCTCTAACCCCTCTCTCACACTCCTGTATCTGGGGAGGTCCCTCTAACCCCCTCTCTCACACTCCTGTATCTGGGGAGGTCCCTCTAACCCCCTCTCACACTCCTGTATCTGGGGAGGTCCCTCTAACCCCTCTCACACACTCCTGTGTCTGGGGAGGTCCCTCAAACCCCCTCTCACACACTCCTGTATCTGGGGAGGTCCCTCTAACCCTCTCTCTCACACTCCTGTATCTGTGGAGGTCCGTCTAACCCCTCTCTCACACTCCTGTATCTGGGGAGGTCCCTCTATCCCCCACTCTCACACTCCTGTATCTGGGGAGGTCCCACTAACCCCTCTCTCACACTCCTGTATCTGGGGAGGTCCCTCTAACCCCCCCTCTCTCACACTCCTGTATCTGGGGAGGTCCCTCCAACCCTCTCTCTCACACTCCTGTATCTGGGGAGGTCCCTCTAACCCCCTCTCCCACACTCCTGTATCTGGGGAGGTCCCACTAACCCCTCTCTCACACTCCTGTATCTGGGGAGGTCCCTCTAACCCCTCTCTCACACTCCTGTATCTGGGGAGGTCCCTCCAACCCCCTCTCTCACACTCCTGTATCTGGGGAGGTCCCTCTAACCCCCTCTCTCACAATCCTGTATCTGTGGAGGTCCCTCTAACCCTCTCTCTCACACTCCTGTATCTGGGGAGGTCCCTCTAACCCCTCTCTCACACTCCTGTATCTGGGGAGGTCCCTCCAACCCCCTCTCTCACAATCCTGTATCTGTGGAGGTCCCTCTAACCCTCTCTCTCACACTCCTGTATCTGGGGCGGTCCCTCTAACCCCTCTCTCACACTCCTGTATCTGGGGAGGTCCCTATAACCCTCTCTCTCACACTCCTGTATCTGGTGAGGTCCCTCTAACCCCCTCTCTCACACGACTGTATCTGGGGAGGTCCCGCTAACCCCTTTCTCACACTCCTGTATCTGGGGAGGTCCCTCTAACCCCTCTCTCACACTCCTGTATCTGGGGAGGTCCCTCTAATCTCCCATCTCACACTCCTGTATCTGGGGAGGTCCCTCTAACCCTCTCTCTCACACTCCTGTATCTGTGGAGGTCCCTCTAACCCCTCTCTCACACTCCTGTATCTCGGGAGGTCCCTCTAACCCCCTCTCTCTCACACTCCCGTATCTGGGGAGGTCCCTCTAACCCCTCTCTCACACTCCTGTATCTGGGGAGGTCCCTCTAACCCCCTCTCTCTCACCCTCCCGTATCTGGGGAGGTCCCTCTAACCCTCTCTCTCACACTCCTGTATCTGGGGAGGTTCCTCTAACCCCTCTCGCACACTCCTGTATCTGTGGAGGTCCCTCTAACCCCTCTCTCACACACTCCTGTATCTGGTGAGGTCCCTCTAACCCCCTCTCTCACACTCCTGTATCTGGGGAGGTCCCTCTAACCCCTCTCTCACACTCCTGTATCTGGTGAGGTCCCTCTAACCCCCTCTCTCACACTACTGTATCTGGGGAGGTCCCTCTAACCCCTTTCTCACACTCCTGTATCTGGGGAGGTCCCTCTAACCCCCTCTCTCACACTCCTGTATCTGGGGAGGTCCCTCTAATCTCCCATCTCACACTCCTGTATCTGGGGAGGTCCCTCTAACCCCCTCTCTCACACACTCCTGTATCTGGGGAGGTCCCTCTAACCCCCTCTCTCACACTCCTGTATATGGGGAGGTCCCTCTTATCTCCCATCTCACACTTCTGTATCTGGGGAGGTCCCTCTAACCCTCTCTCTCACACTCCTGTATCTGGGGAGGTCCCTCTACCCCCCTCTCTCACACTCCTGTATCTGGGGAGGTCCCTCTAACCCCTCTCTCACACTCCTGTATCTGGGGAGGTCCCTCTACCCCCCTCTCGCACACTCCTGTATCTGGGGAGGTCCCTCTAACCCCCTCTCACATTCCTGTATCTGGAGAGGTCCCTCTAACCCCCTCTCTCACACTCCTGTATCTGGGGAGGTCCCTCTAACCCCCTCTCTCACACTCCTGTATCTGGGGAGGTCCCTCTAACCCCCTCTCTCACACTCCTGTATCTGGGGAGGTCCCTCTAACCCCTCTCTCTCACACTCCTGTATCTGGGGAGGTCCCTCTAACCCCTCTCTCACACTCCTGTATCTGGGGAGGTCCCTCTAACCCCCTCTCACATTCCTGTATCTGGGGAGGTCCCTCTAACCCCCTGTCTCACACTCCTGTATCTGGGGAGGTCCCTCTAACCCTCTCTCTCACATTCCTGTATCTGGGGAGGTCCCTCTAACCCCCTGTCTCACACTCCTGTATCTGGGGAGGTCCCTCTAACCCACTCTCTCACACTCCTGTATCTGGGGATGTCCCTCAAACCCCTCTCTCACACTCCTGTATCTGGGGATGTCCCTCTTAACCCCTCTCTCACAAATGCTTTTTAAAAGACAAAATTGGACCCGCCTCTACTGCCTCTGGCAGCTCGTTCCAGACACTCACCACCCTTTGAGTGAAAAAATTGCCCCTCTGGACCCTTTTGTATCTCTCCCCTCTCTCACACTCCTGTATCTGTGGAGGTCCCTCTAAACCTCTCTCTCACACTCCTGTATCTGGGGAGGTCCCTCTAACCCCCTCTCTCACACTCCTGTATCTGGAGAGGTCCCTCTAACCCCCTCTCACACTCCTGTATCTGTGGAGGTCCCTCTAAACCCCTCTCTCACACTACTGTATCTGGGGAGGTCCCTCTAACCTCTCTCTCACACTCCTGTATCTGGGGAGGTCTCTCTCACCCTGCTCTCACACTCCTGTAACTGGGGAGGTCCCTCTAACCCCCTCTCTCACACTCCTGTATCTGGGGAGGTCCCTCTAACCCCCTCTCTCACACTCCTGTATCTGGGGAGGTCCCTCTAATCTCCCAGCTCACACTCCTGTATCTGGGAAGGTCCCTCTAACCCCCTCTCTCACACTCCTGTATCTGGGGAGGTCCCTCTAACTCCCTCTCTCACACTCCTGTATCTGGGGAGGTCCGTCTAACCCCTCTCTCACACTCCTGTATCTGGGGAGGTCCCTCCAACCCCCTCTCTCACACTCCTGTATCTGGGGAGGTCCCTCTAACCCCCTCTCTCACACTCCTGTATCTGGGGGATTTCCTTCTAACCCCTGTCTCACACTCCTGTGTCTGGGGAGGTCCCTAAAACCCCCTCTCTCACACTCCTGTATCTGGGAAGGTCTCTCTAACCTCTCTCACACACTCCTGTATCTGGGGAGGTCCCTCTAACCCCCTCTCTCACACTCCTGTATCTGGGGTGGTCCCTCTAACCCCCTCTCCCACACTCCTGTATCTGGGGAGGTCCCACTAACCCCTCTCTCACACTCCTGTATCTGGGGAGGTCCCTCTAACCCCCTCTCTCACACTCCTGTATCTGGGGAGGTCCCTCTAACCCCCTCTCTCACACTCCTGTATCTGGGGTGGTCCCTCTAACCCCCTCTCCCACACTCCTGTATCTGGGGAGGTCCCACTAACCCCTCTCTCACACTCCTGTATCTGGGGAGGTCCCTCTAACCCCCTCTCTCACACTCCTGTATCTGGGGAGGTCCCTCTAACCCCCTCTCTTGCACACTCCTGTATCTGGGGAGGTCCCTCTAAACCCCCTCTCACACTCCTGTATCTGGGGAGGTCCCTCTAACCCCCTCTCTCACACTCCTGTATCTGGGGAGGTCCCTCTAACCCCCTCTCTCACACTCCTGTATCTGGGGAGGTCCCTCTAACCCTCTCTCTCACACTCCTGTATCTGGGGAGGTCCCTCTAACCCCCTCTCTCACACTCCTGTATCTGGGGAGGTCCCTCTAACCCCCTCTCTCACACTCCTGTATCTGGGGAGGTCCCTCTAACCCTCTCTCACACACTCCTGTATCTGGGGAGGTCCCTCTAACCCTCTCCCTCACACTCCTGTATCTGGTGAGGTCCCTCTAACCCCCTCTCTCACACTACTGTATCTGGGGAGGTCCCACTAACCCCTTTCTCACACTCCTGTATCTGGGGAGGTCCCTCTAATCCCCTCTCTCACACTCCTGTATCTGGGGAGGTCCCTCTAATCTCCCATCTCACACTCCTGTATCTGGGGAGGTCCCTCTAACCCCCTCTCTCACACTCCTGTATCTGGGGAGGTCCCTCTTATCTCCCATCTCACACTCCTGTATCTGGGGAGGTCCCTCTAACCCCTCTCTCACACTCCTGTATCTGGGGAGGTCCCTCTAATCTCCCATCTCACACTCCTGTATCTGGGGAGGTCCCTCTAACCCTCTCTCTCACACTCCTGTATCTGTGGAGGTCCCTCTAACCCCTCTCTCACACTCCTGTATCTGGGGAGGTCCCTCTAACCCCCTCTCTCTCACACTCCCGTATCTGGGGAGGTCCCTCTAACCCCCTCTCTCTCACACTCCCGTATCTGGGGAGGTCCCTCTAACCCTCTCTCTCACACTCCTGTATCTGTGGAGGTCCCTCTAACCCCTCTCTCACACTCCTGTATCTGGGGAGGTCCCTCTAACCCCCTCTCTCTCACACTCCTGTATCTGGGGAGGTCCCTCTAATCTCCCATCTCACACTCCTGTATCTGGTGAGGTCCCTCTAACCCCTCTCTCACACTCCTGTATCTGGGGAGGTCCCTCTAACCCCCTCTCTCTCACCCTCCCGTATCTGGGGAGGTCCCTCTAACCCTCTCTCTCACACTCCTGTATCTGGGGAGGTCCCTCTAACCCCCTCTCTCACACTCCTGTATCTGGGGAGGTCCCTCTAACCCCCTCTCACATTCCTGTATCTGGGGAGGTCCCTCTAACCCCCTCTCTCACACTCCTGTATCTGGGGAGGTCCCTCTAATCTCCCATCTCACACTCCTGTATCTGGGGAGGTCCCTCTAACCCCCTCTCTCACACACTCCTGTATCTGGGGAGGTCCCTCTAACCCCCTCTCTCACACTCCTGTATATGGGGAGGTCCCTCTTATCTCCCATCTCACACTTCTGTATCTGGGGAGGTCCCTCTAACCCTCTCTCTCACACTCCTGTATCTGGGGAGGTCCCTCTACCCCCCTCTCTCACACTCCTGTATCTGGGGAGGTCCCTCTAACCCCTCTCTCACACTCCTGTATCTGGGGAGGTCCCTCTACCCCCCTCTCGCACACTCCTGTATCTGAGGAGGTCCCTCTAACCCCGTCTCACATTCCTGTATCTGGAGAGGTCCCTCTAACACTCTCTCTCACATTCCTGTATCTGGGGAGGTCCCTCTAACCCCCTGTCTCACACTCCTGTATCTGGGGAGGTCCCTCTAACCCACTCTCTTACACTCCTGTATCTGGGGATGTCCCTCAAACCCCTCTCTCACAAATGCTTTTTAAAAGACAAAATTGGACCCGCCTCTACTGCCTCTGGCAGCTCGTTCCAGACACTCACCACCCTTTGAGTGAAAAAATTGCCCCTCTGGACCCTTTTGTATCTCTCCCCTCTCTCACACTCCTGTATCTGTGGAGGTCCCTCTAAACCTCTCTCTCACACTCCTGTATCTGGGGAGGTCCCTCTGACCCCCTCTCTCACACTCCTGTATCTGGGGAGGTCCCTCTAACCCCCTCTCTCACACTCCTGTATCTGGAGAGGTCCCTCTAACCCCCTCTCACACTCCTGTATCTGTGGAGGTCCCTCTAAACCCCTCTCTCACACTACTGTATCTGGGGAGGTCCCTCTAACCTCTCTCTCACACTCCTGTATCTGGGGAGGTCCCTCTAACCCCTCTCTCACACTCCTGTATCTGGGGAGGTCCCTCTAACCCCCTCTCTCACACTCCTGTATCTGGGAAGGTCCCTCTTACCCCCTCTCTCACACTCCTGTATCTGGGGAGGTCCCTCTAAGTCCCTCTCTCACACTCCTGTATCTGGGGAGGTCCGTCTAACCCCTCTCTCACACTCCTGTATCTGGGGAGGTCCCTCGAACCCCCTCTCTCACACTCCTGTATCTGGGGAGGTCCCTCTAACCCCTCTCACACACTCCTGTATCTGGGGAGGTCCCTCCAACCCCCTCTCTCACACTCCTGTATCTGGGGAGGTCCCCCAAACCCCCTCTCTCACACTCCTGTATCTGGGGAGGTCCCTCTAACCCCCTCTCTCACACTCCTGTATCTGGGGAGGTCTCTCTAACCTCTCTCACACACTCCTGTATCTGGGGAGGTCCCTCTAATCCCTCTCGCACACTCCTGTATCTGGGGAGGTCCCTCTAACCCCTCTCTCTCACACTCCTGTATCTGGGGGATTTCCTTCTAACCCCTGTCTCACACTCCTGTGTCTGGGGAGGTCCCTCAAACCCCCTCTCTCACACTCCTGTATCTGGGGAGGTCTCTCTAACCCCCTCTCACACTCCTGTATCAGGGGACGTCTCTCTAACGCTCTCTCACACTCCTGTATCTGGGGAGGTCCTTCTAACCCCTCTCTCACACTCCTTTATCTGGGGAGGTCCCTCTAACCCCCTCTCTCACACTCCTGTATCTGGGGAGGTCTCTCTAACCCTCTCTCTCACACTCCTGTATCTGTGGAGGTCCGTCTAACCCCTTCTTTCACACTCCTGTATCTGGGGAGGTCCCTCTAAACCCCTCTCTCACACTCCTGTATCTGGGGAGGTCCCTCCAACCCTCTCTCTCACACTCCTGTATCTGGGGAGGACCCTCTTACCCCCTCTCTCTCACACTCCTGTATCTGGGGAGGTCCCTCTAACCCCTCTCTCACACTCCTGTATCTGGGGAGGTCCCTCTAACCCCCTCTCACACTCCTGTATCTGGGGAGGTCCCTCTAACCCCCTCTCTCACACTCCTGTATCTGGGGAGGTCCCTCTAACCCCCTCTCTCACACTCCTGTATCTGGAGAGGTCCCTCTGACCCCTCTCTCACACTCTTGTATCTGGGGAGGTCCCTCTAACCCCCTCTCTCACACTCCTGTATCTGGAGAGGTCCCTCTGACCCCTCTCTCACACTCTTGTATCTGGGGAGGTCTCTCTAACCCGCTCACTCACAATCCTGTTGCTGGGGAGGTCCCTCTAACCCCTCTCTCACACTCCTGTATCTGGGGAGGTCCCTCTAACCCCCTCTCTCACACTCCTGTGTCTGGGGAGGTCCCTCTAACCCCCTCTCTCACACTCCTGTATCTGGGGAGGTCCCTCTAACCCCCTCTCTCACACTCCTGGATCTGGGGAGGTCCCTCTAACCCCCTCTCACACTCCTGTATCTGGGGAGGTCCCTCTAACCCCCTCTCTCACACTCCTGTATCTGGGGAGGTCCCTCTAACCCCCTCTCTCACACTCCTGTATCTGGAGAGGTCCCTCTGACCCCTCTCTCACACTCTTGTATCTGGGGTGGTCCCTCTAACCCCCTCTCTCACACTCCTGTATCTGGAGAGGTCCCTCTGACCCCTCTCTCACACTCCTGTATCTGGGGAGGTCCCTCTAACCCCTCTCTCTCACACTCCTGTATCTGGGGGATTTCCTTCTAACCCCTGTCTCACACTCCTGTGTCTGGGGAGGTCCCTCAAACCCCCTCTCTCACACTCCTGTATCTGGGGAGGTCTCTCTAACCCCCTCTCACACTCCTGTATCAGGGGACGTCTCTCTAACGCTCTCTCACACTCCTGTATCTGGGGAGGTCCTTCTAACCCCTCTCTCACACTCCTTTATCTGGGGAGGTCCCTCTAACCCCCTCTCTCACACTCCTGTATCTGGGGAGGTCTCTCTAACCCTCTCTCTCACACTCCTGTATCTGTGGAGGTCCGTCTAACCCCTTCTTTCACACTCCTGTATCTGGGGAGGTCCCTCTAAACCCCTCTCTCACACTCCTGTATCTGGGGAGGTCCCTCCAACCCTCTCTCTCACACTCCTGTATCTGGGGAGGACCCTCTTACCCCCTCTCTCTCACACTCCTGTATCTGGGGAGGTCCCTCTAACCCCCTCTCTCACACTCCTGTGTCTGGGGAGGTCCCTCTAACCCCCTCTCTCACACTCCTGTATCTGGGGAGGTCCCTCTAACCCCCTCTCTCACACTCCTGGATCTGGGGAGGTCCCTCTAACCCCCTCTCACACTCCTGTATCTGGGGAGGTCCCTCTAACCCCCTCTCTCACACTCCTGTATCTGGGGAGGTCCCTCTAACCCCCTCTCTCACACTCCTGTATCTGGAGAGGTCCCTCTGACCCCTCTCTCACACTCTTGTATCTGGGGAGGTCCCTCTAACCCCCTCTCTCACACTCCTGTATCTGGAGAGGTCCCTCTGACCCCTCTCTCACACTCCTGTATCTGGGGAGGTCCCTCTAACCCCCTCTCTCACACTCTTGTATCTGGGGAGGTCTCTCTAACCCGCTCACTCACAATCCTGTTGCTGGGGAGGTCCCTCTAACCCCTCTCTCACACTCCTGTATCTGGGGAGGTCCCTCTAACCCCCTCTCTCACACTCCTGTGTCTGGGGAGGTCCCTCTAACCCCCTCTCTCACACTCCTGTATCTGGGGAGGTCCCTCTAACCCCTCTCTCACACTCCTGTATATGGGGAGGTCCCTCTAACCCCCTCTCTCACACTCCTGTATCTGGGGAGGTCTCTCTAACCCCTCTCTCACACTCCTGTATCTGGGGAGGTCCCTCTAACCCCCTCTCTCACACTCCTGTATCTGGGGAGATCCCTCTAACCCCCTCTCTCTCACTCTCCTGTATCTGGGGAGGTCCCTCTAACCCCTCTCTCACACACTCCTGTATCTGGGGAGGTCTCTCTAACCCCTCTCTCACACTCCTGTATCTGGGGAGGTCCCTCTAACCCCCTCTCACACTCCTGTATCTGGGGAGGTCTCTCTAACCCCTCTCTCACACTCCTGTATCTGGGGAGGTCCCTCTAACCCCCTCTCTCACACTCCTGTATCTGGGGAGGTCTCTCTAACCCCTCTCTCACACTCCTGTATCTGGGGAGGTCCCTCTAACCCCCTCTCTCACACTCCTGTATCTGGGGAGGTCCCTCTAACCCCCTCTCTCACACACTCCTGTATCTGGAGAGTCCCTCTAACCCCTCTCTCACACACTCCTGTATCTGGGGAGATCCCTCTAACCCCCTCTCTCACACTCCTGTATCTGGGGAGGTCCCTCTAACCCCCTCTCTCACACTCCTGTATCTGGGGAGGTCCCTCTAACCCCTCTCTCACACACTCCTGTATCTGGGGAGGTCCCTCTAACCCTCTCTCACACACTCCTGTATCTGGGGAGGTCCCTCTAACCCCCTCTCTCACACTCCTGTATCTGGGGAGGTCCCTCTAACCCCCTCTCTCACACTCCTGTATCTGGGGAGGTCCCTCTAACCCCTCTCTCACACACTCCTGTATCTGGGGAGGTCCCTCTAACCCCCTCTCTCACACTCCTGGATCTGGGGAGGTCCCTCTAACCCCCTCTCACACTCCTGTATCTGGGGAGGTCCCTCTAACCCCCTCTCTCTCACACTCCTGTATCTGGGGAGGTCCCTCAAACCCCCTCTCTCACACACTCCTGTATCTGGGGAGGTCCCTCTAACCACCTCTCTCACACACTCCTGTATCTGCGGAGATCCCTCTAACCCCCTCTCTCACACTCCTGTATCTGGGGAGGTCCCTCTAACCCCTCTCTCACACTCCTGTATCTGGGGAGGTCCCTCTAACCCCTCTCTCACACTCCTGTATCTGGGGAGGTCCCTCTAACCCCCTCTCTCACTCTCCTGTATCTGGGGAGGTCCCTCTAACCCCTCTCTCACACACTCCTGTATCTGCGGAGATCCCTCTAACCCCCTCTCTCACACTCCTGTATCTGGGGAGGTCCCTCTAACCCCCTCTCACACACTCCTGTATCTGGGGAGGTCCCTCTAACCCCCTCTCTCACACTCCTGTATCTGGGGAGGTCCCTCTAACCCCCTCTCTCACACACTCCTGTATCTGGGGAGGTCCCTCTAACCCCCTCTCTCACACTCCTGTATCTGGGGAGGTCCCTCTAACCCCCTCTCTCACACACTCCTGTATCTGGGGAGGTCCCTCTAACCCCCTCTCTCACACTCCTGTATCTGCGGAGATCCCTCTAACCCCCTCTCTCACACTCCTGTATCTGGGGAGGTCCCTCTAACCCTCTCTCACACACTCCTGTATCTGGGGAGATCCCTCTAACCCCCTCTCACACACTCCTGTATCTGGGGAGGTCCCTCTAACCCCCTCTCTCACACTCCTGTATCTGCGGAGATCCCTCTAACCCCCTCTCTCACACTCCTGTATCTGGGGAGATCCCTCTAACCCCTCTCTCACACACTCCTGTATCTGGGGAGGTCCCTCTAACCCCCTCTCTCACACTCCTGTATCTGCGGAGATCCCTCTAACCCCCTCTCTCACACTCCTGTATCTGGGGAGATCCCTCTAAACCCCTCTCTCACACACTCCTGTATCTGGGGAGGTCCCTCTAATCCCTCTCTCACACTCCTGTATCTGCGGAGATCCCTCTAACCCCCTCTCTCACACTCCTGTATCTGGGGAGATCCCTCTAAACCCCTCTCTCACACTCCTGTATCAGGGGAGGTCCCTCTAACTCCTCTCTCACACTCCTGTATCTGGGGAGGTCCCTCTAACCCCTCTCTCACACACTCCTGTATCTGGGGAGGTCCCTCTAACCCCCTCTCTCACACTCCTGTATCTGGGGAGGTCCCTCTAACCCCTCTCTCACACACTCCTGGGTGGGGAGAGTCCATGATAGGGGAGAGTGTAGATGGGCTGTGGGAGGAGATTAAATGGGTGGGGAGAGCCCGTCATTTTCTGATCTCTTGTGTTCTGAATTGCAGGTTTTGGTGTCGGTGTGCAGCCCAGTTATGGGAATGGTACGTCAATCAGTGGTCACGAAATTCCAGTTCCGTCCTTTAACACGTTGTCTGTACCTCGCAAAGCAGCTCACAGCTCACGGATCTCCCTGTCACGTTCAGTCACTGTTGTTATGTCGGCAAACATAGCTTCCAAACAGTGCAAAGCAAGATCCCACCTCAGAATGAATCATCTGTTTTTAAGAATGGTGTTGTTGGGGGCAGGTTTAACGGCCCAACACACCTCGAGGAATTCCCCGTTCTTTTTCGAATACTTGTGGTGGTATCTTTAATACAACGCTGAACAGGAAGAGGGGCCCTCGGTTTCAGGTCCTCCGACAGTGCGGCCCTCCCTCAGTACTGACCCTCCGACAGTGCAGCGCTCCCTCAGTACTGACCCTCTGACAGTGCGGCGCTCCCTCAGTACTGACCCTCCGACAGTGCAGCGCTCCCTCAGTACCGACCCTCCGACAGTGCAGCGCTCCCTCAGTACCGACCCTCCGACAGTGCGGCGCTCCCTCAGTACTGACCCTCCGACAGTGCGGCGCTCCCTCAGTACCGACCCTCCGACAGTGCGGCGCTCCCTCAGTACTGACCCTCCGACAGTGCGGCGCTCCCTCAGTACTGACCCTCCGACAGTGCTGCGCTCCCTCAGTACTGACCCTCCGACAGTGCAGCGCTCCCTCAGTACTGACACTCCGACAGTGCGGCGCTCCCTCAGTACTGACCCTCCGACAGTGCGGCGCTCCCTCAGTACTGACCCTCCGACAGTGCGGCCCTCCCTCAGTACTGACCCTCCGACAGTGCGGCGCTCCCTCAGTACCGACCCTCCGACAGTGCGGCGCTCCCTCAGTACTGACCCTCCGACAGTGCGGCGCTCCCTCAGTACTGACCCTCCGACAGTGCAGCACTCCCTCGGTACTGACCCTCCGACAGTGCGGCGCTCCCTCAGTACTGACCCTCCGACAGTGCAGCGCTCCCTCGGGACTGACCCTCCGACAGTGCAGCGCTCCCTC
>NW_027139977.1:5000-7500 GCF_035084215.1 Heptranchias perlo | reverse complement strand
GGGAGAGTCCATGATAGGGGAGAGTGTAGATGGGCTGTGGGAGGAGATTAAATGGGTGGGGAGAGTCCATGATAGGGGAGAGTGTACATGGGCTGTGGGAGGAGATTAAATGGGTGGGGAGAGTCCATGATAGGGGAGAGTGTAGATGGGCTGTGGGAGGAGATTAAATGGGTGGGGAGAGTCCATGATAGGGGAGAGTGTCCATGGGCTGTGGGAGGAGATTAAATGGGTGGGGAGAGTCCATGATAGGGGAGAGTGTAGATGGGCTGTGGGAGGAGATTAAATGGGTGGGGAGAGTCCATGATAGGGGAGAGTGTACATGGGCTGTGGGAGGAGATTAAATGGGTGGGGAGAGTCCATGATAGGGGAGAGTGTAGATGGGCTGTGGGAGGAGATTAAATGGGTGGGGAGAGTCCATGATAGGGGAGAGTGTACATGGGCTGTGGGAGGAGATTAAATGGGTGGGGAGAGTCCATGATAGGGGAGAATGTACATGGGCTGTGGGAGGAGATTAAATGGGTGGGGAGAGTCCATGATAGGGGAGAGTGTACATGGGCTGTGGGAGGAGATTAAATGGGTGGGGAGAGTCCATGATAGAGGAGAGTGTACATGGGCTGTGGGAGGAGATTAAATGGGTGGGGAGAGTCCATGATAGGGGAGAGTGTACATGGGCTGTGGGAGGAGATTAAATGGGTGGGGAGAGTCCATGATAGGGGAGAGTGTACATGGGCTGTGGGAGGAGATTAAATGGGTGGGGAGAGTCCATGTTTTCCTGATGTCTTGTGTTGTGAATTCCAGGTTTTGGTGTTGTTCCTGGTGTTCAGCCTGGTTATGGGAATGGTAAGTAAATCATTTCTCCATAGAATTACATGGGATGTACAGCACAGAGACAGGCCATTCGGCCCCACTGGTCTATCCTGGTGTTTATGCTCCACACGAGCCTCCTCCCTCCCTACTCCATCTCACCCTCTCACCATCTCCTTCTATTCCTCTCTCCCTCATGTGTTTATCCAGCTTCCCCTTAAATCCATCTACACTATTCACCTCAACTACTCCTTGTGGGAGCGAGTTCCACATTCTCACCACTCTCTGGGGAAAGAAGTTTCTCCTGAATTCCCCGATTGGATTTATTAGTGACTATCTTATATTTATGGCCCCGAGTTCTGGTCTCCCCCACAAGTGAAAACATCTTCTCTCCGTCTACCCTATCGAACCCTTTCATAATCTTAAAGACCTCGATCAGGTCACCCCTCAGTCTTCTCTTTTCCAGAGAAAAGAGCCCCAGCCTGTTCAGTCTTTCCTGATAGGTATAACCTCTCAGTTCTGGTATCATCCTTGTAAATCTTTTTTGCACCTTCTTAGGATCCGATCATCCATGATCTTATTGAATCGCGGAGCAGGCTCGAAGGGCCGATTGGCCTACTCCTGTTCCTATTTCTTATGTTCTTATGTTCTCCAGTGTTTCTTTTTCCTTTTTATAATATGGAGAGCAGAACTGTGCACAGTACTCCAAATGTGGTCGAACCAAGGTATATGGAAACCAGAACTGTGCACAGTGCTCCAAGTGTGGTCTAACCAAGGTATATGGAGACCAGAACTGTGCACAGTGCTCCCAGTGTGGTCTAACCAAGGTATAGGGAGACCAGAACTGTGCACAGTGCTCCAAGGGTGGTCTAACCAAGGTATATGGAGACCAGAACTGTGCACAGTGCTCCAAGTGTGGTCTAACCAAGGTATATGGAGACCAGAACTGTGCACAGTGCTCCAAGTGTGGTCTAACCAAGGTATATGGAGACCAGAACTGTGCACAGTGCTCCAAGTCTGGTCTAACCAAGGTATATGGAAAACCAGAACTGTGCACAGTGCTCCAAGTGTGGTCTAACCAAGGTATATGGAGACCAGAACTGTTCACAGTGCTCCAAGTGTGGTCTAACCAAGGTACATGGAGACCAGAACTGTGCACAGTGCTCCAAGTGTGGTCTCCCCAAGGTATATGGAGACCAGAACTGTGCACAGTGCTCCAAGTGTGGTCTAACCAAGGTTCTATCCAAGTTTAACATAACTTCTCTGCTTTTCAATTCTATCCCTCCAGAAATGAACCCCAGTGTTTGATTTGCCTTTTTTTATGGCCTTATTTACCTGCGTCTCTACTTTTGGTGATTTGTGTATCTGTACCCCCAGATCCCTCTGCTCCTCTCCCCCATTTAGACTCTTATTATCCAATCAGTGTGTGGCCTCCTTATTCTTCCCACCAAAATGCACCACCTCACACTTATCTACATTGAAATTCATTTCCCAATTACACGCCCATTCTGTACGTTTATTGATATCCTCTTGTATTTTGACCCATTCTTCCTGTGTATTAACGACACCCCCCAATTTGTTATCGTCGGCAAATTGTGAAATTGTACTTCTGATTCCTGAGTCCAAATCGTTGATGTAAATTGTGAACAACAGTGGTCCCAGTACCGATCCCTGTGGAACACCATTTCCCAACTTT
>NW_027139977.1:0-2500 GCF_035084215.1 Heptranchias perlo | reverse complement strand
ATCACTGAGAACCATTCCCCTCACTGCTCTCCCTCTTCTCCCTTTCTTTGCTGCAGGAGCCGGTCTCCAGGTGGGAGCTGATGGGAAAGGCCCGAAGCCTGCAGGTAAATTTTTGTTCCCACGTTAACTCCCGTTGTTTGTATGGGGGCCGTGTTGGACATTTTCCAGGCGGGGCTGTGAAGGGCCTGTCAGCGTTGATAGTCCGGCTTAGAACATAGGAACAGAGTGAGGCCATTCAGCCCCTCTAGCCCATTCAGCCTTTGCCCCATATCCCTTAATACCCAACAAGAATTAATCAATCTCAGTCTTGAAAACTCCAATCGACCCCCGGCCTCAACAGCTTTTTGGGGGAAGAGTTCCAGATTCCCACTCCCCTTTGTGTGAAGAAATGCTTCCTGACATCACCCCTGAACGGTCTGGCTCTAATTTTAAGGTTCTGCCCCCTTGTTCTGGACTCCCCCCACCAGAGGAAATAGTTTCTCTCTCTATCTACCCTATCGAATCCTTCAATCATCTGAAACACCTCGATTAGATCACCCCCTTAATCTTCTAAACTCGAGGGAATACAACCTGAGTCTTTGCCACCTCCCCTCGTAATGTAACCCTTTTAGCCCCCCCCGCCGGTTATCATTCTGGTGAATCAGCTCTGCTCCCCCTCCCAGGTCGATGTATCCTTCCTGAGGTGCGGTGCCCAGAGCTGAACGCAGTCTCTCCAGATGGGGGTCTGACCAGGGGTTTATATATAACTGTAGCATCACGTCCTCCCCTTTGTATTCCCACCCCTTGAGATAAAGGCCAATGGTCCTGATGACTGGTATCTCCCAGACCCTCAGTGATGGTCCTGTTGACTGGTATCTCCTGGACCTTCAATGATGGTCCTGTTGACTGGTATCTCCTGGACCCTCTGTGATGGTCATGTTGACTGGCATCCCCTGGACCCTCAGTGATGGACCTGTTGACTGGTATCTCCTGGACCCTCAGTGATGGTCCTGTTGACTGGCATCTCCTGGACCCTCAGTGATGGTCCTGTTGACTGTTATCTCCCAGACCTTCAGTGATGGTCCTGTTGACTGGTATCTCCCAGACCTTCAGTGATGGTCCTGTTGACCGGTATCTCCTGGACCCTCAGTGATGGACCTGTTGACTGGTATCTCCTGGACCCTCAGTGATGGTCCTGTTGACTGGTATCTCCTGGACCCTCAGTGATGGACCTGTTGACTGGTATCTCAAGGACACTCAGTGATGGACCTGTTGACTGGTATCTCCTGAACCCTCAGTGATGGACCTGTTGACTGGTATCTCCTGGACTCTCAGTGATGGCCCTCTTGACTGGCATTTCCTGGACCCTCAGTGATGGCCCTCTTAACTGGCATCTCCTGGACTCTCAGTGATGGACCTGTTGACTGGTATCTCCTGGACTCTCAGTGCTGGTCCTATTGACTGGCATCTCCTGGACCCTCAGTGATGGTCCTGTTGACTGGTATCTCCTGGACCCTCAGTGATGGTCCTGTTGACTGGTATCTCCTGGACCCTCAGTGATGGTCCTGTTGACTGGTATCTCCTGGACCCTCAGTGATGGTCCTGTTGACTGGTATCTCCTGGACCCTCAGTGATGGTCCTGTTGGCTGGCATCTCCTGGACCCTCAGTGATGGCCCTGTTGACTGGCATCTCCTGGACCCTCAGTGATGGGCCTGCTGACTGACATCTCCTGGACCCTCAGTGATGGACCTGTTGACTGGTATCTCCTGGACCCTCAGTGATGGACCTGCTGACTTACATCTCCTGGACCCTCAGTGATGGACCTGTTGACTGGTATCTCCTGGACTCTCAGTGATGGACCTGTTGTCTGGTATCTCCTGGACCCTCAGTGATGGTCCTGTTGACTGGTATCTCCTGGACCCTCAGTGATGGACCCGTTGACTGGTATCTCCTGGACCCTCAGTGATGGACCCGTTGACTGGTATCTCCTGGACTCTCAGTGATGGGCCTGTTGACTGGTATCTCCTGGACCCTCAGTGATGGACCTGTTGACTGGTATCTCCTGGACCCTCAGTGATGGTCCTGTTGACTGGTATCTCCTGGACCCTCAGTGATGGACGTGTTGACTGGCATCTCCTGGACCCTCAGTGATGGACCTGTTGACTGGTATCTCCCGGACCTTCAGTGATGGTCCTGTTGACTGGTATCTCCTGGACCCTCAGTGATGGACCTGTTGACTGGTATCTCCTGGACCCTCAGTGATGGTCCTGTTGACTGGTATCTCCTGGACCCTCAGTGATGGTCCTGTTGACTGGTATCTCCTGGACCCTCAGTGATGGTCCTGTTGACTGGTATCTCCTGGACCCTCAGAGATGGTCCTGTTGACTGGTATCTCCTGGACCCTCAGTGATGGTCCTGTTGACTGGTATCTCCTGGACCCTCAGTGATGGTCCTGTTGACTGGTATCTCCTGGACCCTCAGAGATGGTCCTGTTGACTGGTATCTCCTGGACCCTCAGTA